>NW_027266534.1:0-80059 GCF_046630445.1 Rutidosis leptorrhynchoides | reverse complement strand
ATATTTTTTTCTATCTTAATTAAACCAAACATATCTTATTTTTAAAAAAATTAATAATTTTTAATTAAAATTCATTATATTCTTTTTTCATATTCCTAATTAAAACATGCATATCTTATTTTTTTTTCCATTCAAACAGACATATTATTAAAAAAAATTATTCTTAATAAAAGTTTGTTATATTTTTTTTCATATTCTTAATTTAAATGGGCATATCTTATTTTTCAAACAATAGAAACAACTAATATGACTACATGCAATTATAAATTTTATTATGAAATCAAATATGAATATGTAACTTTTATTTTTTACTATGTTTATTATTTTTGAAAAAAAAATATAATTTTAGAATTTTAGATTTTAAAATAAAATTAAAATAATTCTAATTATATAGAGTTAACATAATTACCTTTTATATAATATGTAACATAGATTATTTAATAATTTTTAATACAAATAATTACTATATAATTTTTATATAATATATTTAAATTATTTATTTTTACAGAAACTTATTTTCCGTCCAACAGATGGATCCACTGATTAGTACTCGTATAATAATCAAGAAATTAAAGAAGATTTTATTTGTATGAATTTTGTGTACCACATCTTTATTTATATCTTAAAATTTGGCACGTATTATATTTAAGACTAATAAGAAAATTAATTATATTATTATATCTGAATCGTGAACTATGAGAAAAATTGTAAAATTATATTCCATCTCACGTAAATCCTGAATATTATACTTGTTGAATGGATATCGCTTTCTAATTTGGTTTAACACCTGTCTTTCTTTACAAACATGCATCTGTAGATGTGGAGAACCTAATTTCTAACAAAATAATAAAAAAAATATATGATAAAAAAAATGCATGATAAAGTTTACACGATCAAGGGTTAATTTTGCATCCTTTCTTAAATAAATTTAACAATCGAATCAGTGAAGATATTTGCAAAGAGAGAACATAGAAATCCAATTTTGAGA
This sequence comes from Rutidosis leptorrhynchoides, assembly GCF_046630445.1. Classification (NCBI taxonomy): domain Eukaryota; kingdom Viridiplantae; phylum Streptophyta; class Magnoliopsida; order Asterales; family Asteraceae; genus Rutidosis; species Rutidosis leptorrhynchoides. Next base: position 79,071 of record NW_027266534.1, on the reverse strand, counting down.
TCAGCGAATATAAATGATATCCTCTCAATCCCAAAATAAATACAATTTTTAATGTATATATAAAATGAATTTGATATATATAAAATATATATAAAAATAATGTGAAAGAAAACAGAAGGACAGGGAGAGATCAGGTAAAGGGCAACTAGAAGACAAGTTCGTGATCGTTTGGCGAGGAAAAAGTCAACTTATTTAAGGTGATGATGTAATTGTTTGTGGCTAAATTTAATATATTTGTCTTCAACAACTCCATCTACCTTCATGTTTACATTCACCTAAAGATTCACCTAATCTTTAGCAGGAAAATTGTTGTAGGCTAACTTTGTTACAAAATTGTACTACTGTTTAATTATTCATCTGAAATCATCTACGTATTTTTAAAGAATTTGACACATATATAAGGTGGATTTAATGTCACGAAAACAATGACTTCTATCACGAAAAAAGATTTCTTTTAATTGTGAAAACATATCTATCCCTTCATAATTAAACATTTTATTTGCTGTTAGTTTCTTGATGAGCTGTCAAGCATGTATAGCCAATCATATACACATGTTGACTGACATGTCCAAATAATGAGTCATTTATTAGCACAATAATTTTTTCTTCTAGATCGGTTCATTTTTGATTATTTTTTTTGAAACCGAAAGTTTTAGTTCTGATTCAATTTTTGTAATTTCGATCGATTTTTAGCTTCTTCTTCACCGGTCATCACAGTCACTTGACTTTTCAAATCCCAACTTCAATTAACTATAAAAAGAAAGATGGACATACAAATATTGACGACAAGCTTCATCGTCATCCTCATCGCCATCTTAATATCATCATCGTCGTCGTCAAAAGAAAATCAATCATCTTCTACCATTGGCTGATTCATTCAATACCTCCAAATCAACACATCGACGACATCGCAACCAAACCCAGATTGCCCCAACAATCTCTTTCCCTCGAATCCCAAGTCCTCTACTTTGCCCCAAATAAACCACTTGTCCTACTTAAATGGTAGCTTCCCTTCAATACTTTCATTCGCATACCGATATCGTCTCCGTCGAGCTACATAAGTGGACCCAACTCCCTATAGACACGTGATTTCAAAAACAACAATTAGTGGAACAACAACGAATTACTTATTAGTGTACCCTAATTTTTTTTTACAGAAAAAAATTCCCAATTCTCTCATTCAATCGGCTTCAATCCGTTTTTTGGAACTCTGATGATAGAGGAAAAGAGGAAGGACAAGACGAGCAAAAACTCAGAACTTGTGGCTTCGCTTCCTTCCTGAGAGATAAAATCGACTGAGACAAAAAATTTCCATATCCAATCAGAAAACCGCGAAAAAAAATTTAAGAATTGAGGGATAGATATATCTTAACCATAAAAAAATAAAATTTTTGTCGAGACAAAAACCATTATTTTCGTAGCACCCACCCCCCACCCATATACATATATACATGTATATATATAATAACTATAGACTACAAGTATCGGAGCTCCTCCTTAACATATGAAATAGTATAAAATAGAGATATATAGATTCCTGCATAATACCGGATATCTGTATCAATAATCATCGTTAAACATATAATTTAAAATTTGTGAATTTATACATATAAAGTCAATAAAAGTTGTAATCACACAATTGGATTTCTCAATTTCGAATAAATAATTAGTTAAACGGAATCTGGTCATCCAGGAGGTAGGAGGAAGAGATCAATCGCAATGCTCGCATCACTTGTGATTGCTATGAGAATATAATCAGATTTCTCTTTACCATGTTGGACCAGAAGTTATATTTTCACTTTTTGATAACTTATGACTTGTTCATTTTTTTAATTTTAAATATATAGGTTATTATATTAGACTAGATTTACGTATCTTATTTTTAGATACATCTAAATATATATGTGTATCTAATTAATAACCATCCCTTAATACATGTATATTTGAATGTATATAAAAATATAAAATATCATGTATTTCGATATGAAAGTAGTATAAAAAAAATATTACAGCTCCATCAATTTAATCGAAATATGTAGACAATTTGTTATAAATAAATATTATTTCCGTCTCAAAATACATGATATTTTAATTACCGTGATATGATATAATTAATATGGTGTAATAAAGATATTTTTATCAAAAAATACTATGCTTAAATTTTACCAAATTGAATAAAATATCATGTATAATCTAAAAAATATTTTTTTTAATAAAAATATTTTCATTATATCTGATGATCCAAAAAATACAAAGATTTTTATTGATAGCAAAAACATGAATTTCAAGATAATTTATTGATTATAATGTACTAATAGCTATAGAGAGTTGTGTATATAATGTATTAGCGTAGTAGGTCAATTCAGGGTTGTCTATTATCTATGTGTGGATGTCTATATATAAAAGAGTCTTGCTTGGTCCCTAAGTATGTCATTAAGGAGAGGTTATGGGTATTAAGGGAGATATAAAGGAAGTGTAGTTATGAGATTGTTTTGAGAGAGAGTAATGGAGGTGTTTATGAGGTTGTCATAATGTGTGCAAAGAATAGTAACGGTCCCGCCATGTTAAATGTCGACAGCTCGCACATGTGTTCCATGTGCTTAAGTATCCCGCTCGAATCGGGTTCTCATTCTGAGCTCTTAAAGTCCGGCCGGTGGGCCTCCTCCGAACTATATTGGGCTTTATTTAATCAATTCGGGCTGGTTGATATTTGGCGCAATAACAAGTAGTATCCCTAAAGTTAAGAGTCCTCTTTAGGAGACAAGTGTTTTGTACGGATGCACTTTCCGTAATTTTGATTCCTTTGATTTCTTCATTTGCCTCTAGCGAGGGTTTTTTGCCACCATCTTGTCGTGGTTTTCTTCTTCGTTTTTCTTGACGACGACAACGACAACAACAACAACAAGCCTCAATTCCACCATGTGGAGTCGGCTATATGAATCCTCATCTTTTAAGCACAAAGGCAATGTGTAACTCACATGCCGTATCGAAGAACATATATAATATAATATGATATATATATATATGTATAGGATATCATCTAATGAAATCTAAAGAAATATATAAACTCACCATGACCTATAACTAAAATATATACCCTACAAATAAACCTATAAATAAACCTATCATCACTAACTAAACTATCTATAAAGAATCTGCTACATGAATACTACGCCTCCGCTCCCCTCTCTCCTCTACTAAGTCTTCCGGAATATCTAATAACTTTAAATCCTTCCTAATTACCTCTCCCACGTGAGTCTAGGTCGCTCCCTCCCTCTCCTCTCTGTTCCTATATCTATGTTTTCACACTTCCTAACCGAAGCATTTATAGGTCTACGTCTCACATGACCGAACCACCTAAGTCTACCCTCTCTTATCTTCTCATCTATACGTGCAATATTAAGGTCGCACCTAATAGTCTCGTTTCGGATCTTATCTTTTAATGTAAGTCCACTCGACCATCTCGACATACGCATCTCTGCAACCTTAACTTTATGCTCTTCTTATTTTTTTATCGGCCAACATTCACTTCCATGTAAAATAGAAGTCTCACTGCTGTTCTATAGAACTTCCCTTTGAACCGACTTGAGATATGTCTATCACACAAGATATAGAATGCTTTTCTCCATTTTGCCTATCCCGCTTGTATGCGATGAGTGACATCCTTGTCAATCTCTCCATCTTGTAGTAGGATAGATCCTAAATATCAGAATCTATCATATCTTGGTACATCTACTCCTCCCAACTGGATGGTACTAGACTGACCCCTTCTTTGTACATTAAAATTGCAATGCATATACTCCGTCTTACTTCGGCTTAATCTGAAACCTTTTGACTCTAAGGTCTCCCTCCACAACTATACTTTTGCATTTACTCCTTCTACACTCTCATCAATCAGGACGACATCATCCGCAAACAACATGCACCATGGTATATCGTCCAGGATTTGTCGAGTCAATACATCCATCACTAACGTGAAAAGATAAGGGCTCAAAGTAGAGCCTTGATGCACACCTATGGTGATTGAAAAATTTGGCGTGTCTCCACTATTTGTCCTCATGCTAGTCCATACTCCCTCATACATATCTTGAATAAGGACGATATATTGACTAGAGACATCATGTTTGACCAAGGTCCCACCAAAAAATGTTTTGGGGACTCTATCTTATGCCTTTTCAAGAACTATAAAGATCACGTGCAAATCTTTTTTGTTGATCCTATACTTCTCCATCAGGCTCCTCATAAGAAAGAGTGCCTCCATAGTTGATCTTCCGGGCATAAATCCAAACTGATTCTCGGATATTGTAGTGGTAGGCCTCACTCTACGCTCAACAACCTGCTCCCATAACTTCATAGTCTGGCTAATGAGTTTGATGCCCTTATAGTTTGCGCAATTTTTAATATCTCCCTTATTCTTGAAGATTGGAACTAAGGTGCTTCTCCTCCAAGCATCTTACACGAGATCATTATCTTGTTAAACAGTCTTGTCAACCACACTATATCTATATCCCCAAGACACTTCTACACCTCAATGGAGATATCATCCGGTCCACATACTTTTTTCATTCTTCATCTTCCTCAATTTTTTTTTTTACTTCATTAATGCGAATCCTTCTTAGATAGCCTCATTTTTTTTTTCTTGGACCCTATTGAAGAGTTTATCAAAGTAGTTCTTCCATCTTAACTTGATATCTACATCGAACACTAAAATTTTGTTCTCTTCATCCTTTATACATCTTATCCCATTAATATCTTTGCTACCCCTCTCTCTTCATCGGGCTATTTTGTACATGTCATTTTCTCCTTCTTTAGTGTTCAACTTCTTGTACAAACCGTCAAAGAACTTGTTCTTCGCTTCTTTGATCGTCCTCTTTGCCTTTTTACTTGCCAATTTATACTTCTCATACACATTGACATCTTAGGCTTCAGGCAAGCTCCTAAATAACGTTCTTTTATCCTTAATTTTCTCCTTGGTAGTCTATTCCCACCACCAAGATCCTCTTATTTCTACTCTTTTGCCCTTGGAGACTCCTAAGGAAGGGCTTTTTGCCACGAGCGTGTCATAGTATTTTCTTCATTGCCTTGAGATAGTGAGATCTTTTTGTCATGAGCGTGTCCTGATCTTTTCTCCACTGCCCAGAGAAAACAAGGTCTTTTTACCCCGAGCAAGCGAGGTCTTTTTGAGCGGATCGTGGTATTGTCTTCATTGCCCCGAGCGAGCGAGGTCTTTTTTCCACTAGCGGATTGTGGTCTTGTCTTTATTGTCCCGAGCGAGCGAGGTCTTTTTTCCATGAGTGGATTGTGGTCTTGTCTTCATTACCTCGAGTGATGGCTTTTACCACAATTGTGTTGTGATCTTTTCCTTTATTTTGAGTATGTATTGACACTGCTCCCCTGAAAAAAATTTAATAAAATAGATAGAGTTGTATTGATATAAAAATTAATATTTATACCTCGACGAATGTGCATGGTCTTGTCCCATGTTTATTTTTGGTCGTATTTGGACACTTTGACTGACTTCTTCATTTGATTTGATTGAGTCATAGAACAGGAAATCAAGATTAAATTTCTACTTCCTATTATATTCTACGTAAAAAATTGAGACGTACTACTTCTATAAAAATCACATTTTTTTCTGATCAAAGTAAAAAATCGGTCTTGTTGGGTCCATTTCATTTTGTTTTCGATCATGTGTTGTCCGGGCAAAGTCAATCGTGTGTTGGCTCATTCAGCCTTGAAAAGAATACCTGGGGCCAATCTCTGTGGCTCATGCTATGACTTCACCGCTGAATTATTTCTTTTGATAAGCATGAAAGGCAAATATCAATGAATTAATATACTTTCAACTCTGTTAAGTCAAACTGCCATTGGTATTAACAAGATCAAGATTCACGTCAGTTAGTGTGAGTTGGCTATTTTCGTCAAAACTATTTATATCAAAGATTTGATTATTTCCGTTGGTTCAAGTCTTATTTGAAAACTAGTAATTGAGAATCTCTTACTAAGAGCTGATTTTATTTGATTTGATTATAGATTTCTTATTGTATAAAGGAGTCCTAATTAATTCCTAAAAGAATGGTAGTGAGTTAAGTGAGGATTCTCATGAGGATACTATTCCTATTCAAAAAGAGATTGTTTTTCCTAATATGTAAAGAAGTCTTATTCTCCAAGATTGATGGGTTTCAATTATAAAAGTCCGAAGTCTCTAAAACCCTAGGTACACGTTTTCATGCTATCAATTCTGCCGATTAGCTTTTGGAGAAGAAGATGTTCTTATCTACACCATTATTCATGATTGAATTACCTTACGTGTCCGTGAACGTTTCGAGGGTGATTATTATTAATCGAGCACTAATCCAACTACATCCAGAGTTATACCTTAAAGTGCAAAGATCTTGAAGCGCTTGTGATTTGTTTGGAGGTTATAAGAAAGTCCTTGTCCGATTGATAAGGCAGTTGGTGTTAGGATAGACGAAGAATCCACTTAGTGAGTTATGAAGTAGATTATAGATTTGCGAATTGTAATCCGAATACTGTCCTATCGTTGCAAGAATAGTGGAATGCCGTTTATCACTGGGCTAGGCCTCACAGAGTAAGTTCATCCATATTGGATGTTCCAAACTGCGTTAATTCGGTCAGAATACACTTTCAAACTCCTTAATAACTATAACATCATCCAGGTATATTCTCCGACCTAGAGTCATATGCTCGGAAGAAATATTAAAAGTTCCGACTGATTTTTTTTATTTTTTTAAGGGGAAATTTGTTTGCTTTGACCAGGACGCTCGGAAGACATTTTTGCAATTAATGACCTTTAATCACTTTTCCATTTATTTATTGGTCAATATTTTACATGAAATCGATAGTTGTCATACCGCTGTACGTATTGTGTACCGTTAACTAGCGTGTCGCGTATCGTATCGTGTATCGTACGTATCGAAGTATCGTATCGTGTATCTTACCTTAAGATATAATAAAATATATATTAAATATTTATTTATTTAAATTAAAACTTTGCTACACACAAAAGAAATCCAAAAAATTTAAAGTAAAACAAAATATACTATTTCTAAATTTTCATGTAGTAATGTATCTATATTGTAATACAAACTTCTAATTAAAATAAAATAAAATAAAATAAAATAGAGATAACTTAGTTTTACGAATTTATCATCGCTTCAAATCTTAATCCCAAAATGAATCATTCTCATCATCAAAATAAATAAAGATTCAATTCAAACTTTGATTAGTGATATCAATTTGAAATTGACAAAAGTAACCATTTGGTCCCTATTTCAAACATTTCTGAATTGTTTCGTCTCTCCAAACACAAAGTTCACTCTTTGGTCCCAACATTTATACTTTTTTAAATTCGTTAGTCCATCGATCCTAACGGACATTAATTTTTGCCGATTTGACACTTACAGCCAATCATAAAGTGACACGTGTCACTAACGTGTAAAAAAAGCCACATCATATTTCTTATCCGCACAAGTTATAGCCGACCTGACCAAATATCGAATCGAAACCGAAATGAAACCGAACCCAATTTTTAATAAAACAATTGAACCAAACGTTTTGGATTTCACTCTCTTTCTCTATATAACGGCTCTGTCACGACACAACTCAAATTATTTTCTCCTTTTCTTGCTCATTGATTATATAGCCGGTATTATTATACTCTTCACTTTCTTAATTTGTCCTCTCTAATGGAGAACATGGTAGTACCAAACACTTTGAAGAGGAAGAGACCTCCTATGCTCTCAATTCCTGAGGTCTTACAAGAGATCCATAAAAATAATAACTTCAATTTCAATCGCCAAAAGGAAGCCGTTTAATTGCCGGCTCCGGCACCGCCGTTTACGCCGTCAAAGGGAGGAAGAAGAAGAATTTCATGGAAGATATCCACAAGATTGCATCTATCGTACATGGAAATTCAACAAAGTAAGTCTCAATTTTATGATTCGCATTTTGTTTTTTTTCTGGATTCAATATTCAATACTCAATTGTGATTCGATAATTACTGAAAATACAAAATTTATGATTAGAGCTTTTATAGGGTTTTTTATGGGCATGGTGGCCAGAACGCTGCCGAAATAGTTGTGAAGAATTTGCATACTAATGTATTCGAGACGACCAAGGATTGTATGAACCACCGCCACCGATCCTTAAAAGTGGGGTTCTCACCCAAAACCACATCACTTAGAAATTTTTTATTGAAAAACTTGTAGGAACGTCAAAAACAACATATCTTAAAATCAAACGAAAAGAATCTATTTTTAAAAATGGAAATCGAAACGTTTACCTTAAGATCTGCGGCAAAAGAATCAGATATTACAAAAACAGACGCCATCATGGTGTTCTCCTCACGGAATCTAGTCGACCATAAAAAATCATCAAAATCTAGAAAAAATTGACGGTGTCGCCGCCGTGAGTGGTGGCCGGCCACCGTTGACGCTACCGGAATCCGGCGATTACTTCAGGGATTTTACTATTTAATAAATCGATTTTAATTTTGGATTTGGTTTAAGTGTCGGTTTGATTTTTGTTCGATTTAAACCGGAATAACAAAGTCTAGGTGATTTTTTTTACACGTAAGTGACACGTGTCACTCTATGATTGGCTGTAAGGGCCAAATCGGCAAAAATTAACGTCCGTTAGGGTCGAGAGACTAACGAGTTTAAAAAAGCGTAAACGTTGGGACAAAAGAGTGAACTTTTCAATACCGATATTTTTCAATACCGATACGTCGATAGATACTTACCGTTTCATTTTGTACGTACCGTACCGCGGTACGTACCGCCCAGACCGGTATAGATTAGAGCTTTCGATGTCGGGGCCAGAGCTCAATTAATTTTCCCGATAGAATTAGATCGTTGCTACGAAGAAGCTGCATGTACTACACATAAAACAATACCCTTTCTCTTCCTGTGATTAGCTCTAATAATATATCACGATCAAATAATCAGCTCTAATAATATACTACCTCCGTCCCAAATTAAGTTTTTTTTTTAAAGCTACCTCAAATAATATAGTTTTACTGCTGTATTATGTTGACTCGTACATTTTTTTATTATTAATTTGACTCATTATTACTTGGCCAGCAAGCACATAAAATGATTTGGAATAATTATTGCCTCACGTAATCCGCTCATGACTCACCATTAATTAATCGGTCATTACATGATAAATGGTGCGATCAGAATTTAACCAAGTGAATGAACCAGCAATATTCTTCCGACAGGATGGTCATACTTGGGTGATAATTAATTACTAATCCATCAATCTCAAATTAGATGTTAATATGGGTGAGTTCACACAAACCAAGGAAATCACCCCATTAATCTTTCTCTCCTTTCTAAACAGAGTTGGTGGTTTCTTCCCATCCAATGTCTTTGATGACTGGTGTTTTTAAAAACAAGTATTTCAAGCATGAGCATTTTCTTGAAGCGCAAGTTGGGAAGAATTCGTCTGATATATGGAGAAGTTTATGTGAAGTCAGGAAAGTTCTTATGGCTGGAAGTCACTGGCGGATAGGAAATGGTCATCAGATTCGAATTTTTCGTGATTGTTGGGTCAAAAATTTACCTGACGGTTTAATCCTAGGCTCTGCATCTGATTTGATGTCTAATCATCCCGTTAATTCATTGATTGATTGGCGACTTGCTCGCTTGAATGAGGACATGCTTCGTGCCCGTTTTCCATCTCACATTGTTTCAGCGATCCGGAGCATGCCACTTGCAAATATTCATCATTTAGACCAACTGATTTGGAAGCACAATCAGAATGGAGAATATACAGTGAAAACAGCTATCATGTTGCTAAGCACTTACTATCTTCGGCTCCTTCTAGTTCGGTTCCAACTTTCAACTATTGGGATAAACTTTAGCCTCTTTCACTTCCTCCGAATATAAGACACGTTAGTTGGAAGCTCTGTAAAGGCCTGCTTGGCACTCGAGACAATCTAAATCATCGAGGTATGAATTTACCTACTTCGTGTCTAGTATGTGTTGATGAACCAGAATCAATTTTACACTTATTTAAGCATTGTTGTTGGACAAAAACGGTCTGGAATTTATTGCATATGGATAATGTCATTGAACTTGAGATAATTCATCTCTCATCTTGGTTAAGCATGGTTTTTGAGTTGTTACCAGAAACTATTCTGATGAAGTTTCTAGTCACCTGCTATGGATTTGGAAAAATCGTGATCAAGTGATATTTGATGATGTTTGTGATCGAGCCTCATGTTGTGTGTATGATGTGGAGCGTTGGCTACTGGAATTTAGTTGCTTGCAGCAGGTCCATGTTGTTTCCAGAGTCAATCTTCCTGTTCAGCTTCCGGCTCGATGGGCTCGACCTCAACCTGGAATCCTCAAGTTGAATTTTGACGCGGCTTTCATGTATGGTTCTTGTGCCAACAGCTATGGGTTTGCAGTAAGAAATTCTTTGGGAGTAGTTGTGCACGCTGAAGGAGGTCCAATTGGGTTAACTGAGGATGCATTTCATGCCGAAACAGTTGCTGCGTGGCGGGCGATTCGTTGGGCTACAGCGATGCAGGTATCTAAAGTTGAGATTGAAGGAGATTGTAAGTTACTGATTGATGAGCTGATTTCTTAAGTTTGACAGCACCAAGATTATTAATTGATGACATCAAATGCATTGGAGCAGAATTTAATTACCGTGTTTTTTCTTTTGTTAAGAGGGAAGGAAATAGGTTAGCACACAGTCCAGCAAAACTTTATACTATTCCTTCCTCGTTTTCTGTTTGTTTTTCCTTAAATGAGCTGCCTTCAAGTGTAGCGGATACTATCCATTCGGATGATTTAATTGAATGAAAGCTTGGCACTGTCAATTATCGAAAAAAAAAAAGGAAATCACCCCATTAGCTCATATTTCAACATAATTATGAATGTAGAGACTAAAGAATCCTTAAAATTACAACTAATAACCAAATGCATGAGGAGAGTGTAAAAGGAATAATACGGCATGGGCTTTTGGGTAATTTGGATCGTGGAGCCGTAAGCGACCTCGGCTTAGGACAGATTCAGTCTCTACTCGGTTTCGTCTCCTTTGCGAGGCCATGAGAGCCTGGGGACATGAAGACTGTTGGCCTTGTCCTCCTTAAGAGACCAAGAGCGCCCAAAGCCGAGGAGGCTTATAATCACACTCTGTACAAGTCGCTTTCATAGTACTTTGCGTCCAAGTAAACCCTAACGCTCCCCTATATAAGACTCGTCATAAATGTTCTCACAAGTAAGTGAACAACAGATTAGTGCAAACCTCTCACTCTAGAAGAAAGACACTACTTTCTCTAGACTGAGTAACTCCACAAGACCCTCGACTTCGTGGTGAGCCCATTCTAGGCCGTAGACGCCCAAATACTTCTCAACCCCCATGATATTCTAAGTTACTCAAACTATATCAAGACTAATCGGAAGAAGGCACGTGCTCTCCACCACTGCATCGTTTCGAGACGGAACATTGACGTCGACCGTGGGGAGTTCGTAAAAAGTTATATTTTTCCACATGTAGTCTTCATCAAGTTTCCATATCTAAAGTTACAGTTGCCTTTTGGGGTAACTTCCTTCACAAGCCTACCAAACTCGTTACTACGAGATTGCCAAAATGCGCACCAGATCAGCCACTGCCCGAACTGGTAACGACGCTGACGCCGAACAAGAACAAGTTTTGACAGGAAGTGGTCGCCGTCGAGGAGGAATTCGGCGAACCGATATGGTTGTAGCCAAGACTAGCCTTTTTCCCTGTGGGAATTTGTATTCAACCAACTACCGCTCCACTGCCTGAGATTTCAGACCAGGAACCTAATCAATCCTTAAGCTATTTTTCGAGAAACGTGCATGTGACCATGAACACATGCCCTCCGGCTCCACAGCTGGTTCTTGTCGAACGAAATGAAAATCGTTCCTAAACCTACCGAATCATCCTTAATGGCGGCCCCTTTCATGATCAAGTCCGATCTCACTAACCGGAGGTAGATCTCCAAGATATGATGACAAACCAAAAATACTGCAACCAGATCCGTCCCGCGACCTATTAACATGATTCGCTCACACAACGTAGGCAAAAGGGCAAGCAGTAACAGGTCAACCATGATGCTTACGGCCGTGAACGCTGCGCTAAGGACCTGAGAGAGAGGCTGAGAGCCCGATGCCAACAACGCTAGAGCAGTATTCTCAATGATCCTCGTAACTACGCAGACCTTCCGGCTGACGAGGCTGAGAGTCGTTCGCCACACCTTCCAAGAGAGGATTGACATAATTGCAAAAGACATCAAAGTCAAGTGGAAACCTTCGTCGGCCACTTTCGTAGACCGACACTGTCAGCTGGATGATTGAAACCAAAGTGCATTGCAAAAGACATCAAAGTCAAGCGGAAACCTCCATCGGCCAGGGCCTCCGCCTGCTCTAGTTAATATGGCCATGCCTCACGTTACATGTAATCCGGCAGTATAAAACCAGACTGCTCTGCCGCTCGGCGTACACCCCTAGGTGTATTATCAACAACAACAAATGGGACAGCTACCGGGCCAGTATGCCTACCATCCGACCATGCCGCACGCACTTGTGTAAAATGGTGTCCACGCTTCCTAGCCCATTGGCAGGGGGATGGAAGCTAGAGTTGTTCCCAATTACGTCACGGATCCTTCTCCATTCGTGCAGAGGATAATGGACGAACCACCCTTGGAAAACTGGCAAATCTAAAATTTTAAGAAATTTGATGGTACACATGACCCGCAGGCATGTGCTGAATTTTGACGCGGCCATGAACCTTCACGTCGTGCTGGACACAATCCAATGCCGAGCTTTTCCTGTCATACTCCAAGGAATTGCTCGAGTCTGGTTTCGAACGCTGCCAGCAGTTTCGATATCTTGTTTTGTCGAGCTCGCCGTACTGTTCGTCAATAGGTTTGTAGGACGGCAAGTTCAAGATAAGAACCAGTGACCATCCTAAAATGTATGCAAAGGAGAGGAGAAACCCTACGAGATTACTTCAACCGTTTCCAAAAACAAAGCAACATGTTAGGCAAAGTTTTGGACATCTTCTTGGCTTCATCCGCTCTCATCAATGGAACTACCAACGAATCCTTGCAGGCTCAATTGACGAAGAAGAAGCCAAGGTCAATGGCAGAGTTAGTGGACCTAGTTGGCGAAGAAATGAGGGTAGAGCACCATGCCAACTATAAGAAGAGGAGTCTGGATCTTAGAGACCAAGGCAGTAAAGATCACGACCAAGAGGCCCCGCACTATTCTAACCACACTCCTCTCAACACTTCTTGAAGCCGTGTCCTGATGGCTATTGAAAAGTCTTGTCCTACGGCTATCTGGTAACCTAAGTCAATGAGGTCGAACGCAAGCCGCAAGAACAATGATTAATACTGTGATTTCCACAAAGACTACGGTGTCACACTACCGAGGATTGTAAACAGCTAAAAGATGAGATTGAGTATCTTATCCAGAGAGGAACTTTCACTGATTATGTAAGAATGCCAATGAGAAAGGCAGAAACGCGAATCGAAAGAACAAAGGCAGACAACGCGATAATACTCAACCTCCGGCTCCACCATTGCCAGTAGATGCGAGGCCCAATAGATAATGTCCATAGCCGTAGCCCCACCAGTTCACCTAATGCCAAAGACGGGAGGTTTAGTCATCAGCTTCTCCAAAGAAGACCTAGCCGGGATCCACACCAATCCTCTGGTGATACCAATGATCATTGCTAACAATCAGGTGGGCTGAGTCTTGATAGATGACGACAGCTCAATAGATATCCTATACTATCACGTTTGCTCCTTCGTCCGGCCATATCTTTGCTGTGAACAAGATCGGAATCGAAGTCAAAAGACAGATTAAACTCTCACTCACGTTGGGAGAAGGAAGTCACAAATTTGTCCAGATCATCAACTAGTTGGTCATTGATGGCCCGACTGACTACAATTCCATTCTTTCCAGTGCGACACAACTACCTTCTCTGGCATTGCATCGTTCATGTTTTAAAATTCCCAACCCCGGGAGGCGTCGGCACTATACGTAGTGCCCAAGACGAAGACAAAAAGTATCACTTGAAAGTGATAGATTCAAGTGAGCAGAAAGAACTAACTGAGTTATTGGAAAGTGCCTTTATTACTAAATTGTTCACTTCCCAAAAAGAAGAAGTCTAAGTCGTACAAAATCTCAGGCCAAGTGCTCACTTCTATACTAGGATACAAAGGAGAGCCCGCCAAAGAGCACATGCCGTCCAAATTGTATGAGACCGTGAAGAATCCAGTCAGGCACATCATTGTCAACCGCAAGCGCGATATTCCCAAGGAGGCATTCGTCGGTTATAACGACGTTAAAGTAAAGTCCTAGTCCTTGCACTTGCATTTGGAGCCACCACAGTGGAAGTTGACGCCCTAGCAAAGGGAGAATGATGGAGCCGAATACACACCAGGCTGTGTGGCCAAAGCCTTCCGCGTCCTGAACCGCGTACTAGAGTTAGTCATAGCTCTGTGGAAGAAGCCCACAATTGCCCAGCCTCGCTGATCACAACATTCAGTACTTTTGAAAGTCTTGCCCTGGCGCGGATACATCCCTGGCTTGGAAAGACAAACTCCTATCTAGGAAGGTTTACCTTAAAATAATTTTATTTGGCCCTATGTTGCATATTTTGTAACCCTTCTTGAGACATAAAACTTATCCACAATTGCCCAGCCTCGCTGATCACCACATTCAGCACTTTTGAAAGTCTTGCCCTGGCGCGGATACATCCCTGGCTTGGAAAGACAAACTCCTATCTAGTAAGGTTTACCTTAAAAAAATTTTATTTGGCCTTATGTTGCATATTTTATAAGCCCTCCTGAGACATAAAACTTATCCACAATTGCCCAGCCTCGCTGATCACCACATTCAGCACTTTTGAAAGTCTTGCCCTGGCGCGGATACATCCCTGGCTTGGAAAGACAAACTCCTATCTAGTAAGGTTTACCTTAAAAAAATTTTATTTGGCCTATGTTGCATATTTTGTAAGCCCTCCTGAGACATAAAACTTATCTATCAACTATGAACAAGTCTCATGGGTGGCATCATTTAGCTTATTTATGAAGAAAGACTTAAGGTCTTAAAAGGGGAGTGGTGGAACATCGAGGCCAGGATAAACATAGGCCGATGGGTCTTAGTCTGCTCGACGTCCACCTCGAATCAATCCCAACGGGTAAAAATACTTAAAGGTAGCCTGGAAGGTGTATGGTGAACATGGGCGAGGAAAGAGGCAATTCCCAAAGCGAGTGATGTCGTCTTAATAGCCCTAATCGACCCGCCATAGAGCGTGGCCAAGATCTCCCATTAGTAATCCTATATACCTAGAATAATATATTAAGTCCCGACATAAGGTGCTTTAGTGAGAGGCCAAATGAAACGGACCGAATAGGTGACTTGATCACTCACTCTTTCAATTTTTTTCACTTAGCTAACCTCATTTATAAGCAAATTATGGTTGTGGAGCCAAAACATTAAAAGCGAAGCTGTCGGTTAAGAGCCAAATTCACGCCGACGCTTCCTATTATTGAGGCAATGCAAAATATTTCCTATTGAGTCTATAACACCAAAGGTCAAGCTGTCGATTAAGAGCCAAGCCCACGATGACACTTCCCATCCTTTATACATCATAGGATCTTAAACAACCTTCGAGCCGTAAAGGTCAAGTTGTCGTTTAAGAGTCGAGCCCATGTCGACACTTCCTTCGCTTCAAAGGGTCCATGGTGTAAAGGTCAAGCCTTCACTTAAGAGCCAAGCCCCCGTCGATGCTTCCTTTCGCTTGGAGGATGCACGACACAAAGGTCAAGATGTCGGTTAAGAGCTAAGTCCATGCCGACACTTCCTTTCATCCGGGCAATACAACAGGTTTTCTGCGGCATGAAGATCGAGCTGTCGTTTAAGAGCCAAGTCCATGCCGACACTCCCCTTATTTATTAAAAGAAGAAGAAGCACTCTATCTAAATCTCCAAAAGGAGAAAAGAACAGCTCCGACTAAGAGCTAAGTGCCACGTCAATGACGCCTCACAATGGAAAATATTCTAGAGCATGAGAAAAGGCTAGTTAAGAAAGCAGAATATAAAAGGATGTAGTCGAGCCTAAAAGAGAGCTAAGCCATCGTCTTTTGGACGGAGCCGAAGACTCGTTTGTGTTGGGACATGCATGACACAGAGTCACTAGAGGCCGAAGGCTGTGGCATTCGCAAACCAGACCTAACGGATATTTCAAGTAACAAAAAGCAAAATAACAGCATAAATATGCAAAGGAAGAATAAAGCATCATCAGTTAAAGCAAATTGTTCAAGCAAGCAGTTAAGAAAAATTGTTTGGCAAGAGTTACAATGGCACACATGCCGGAATCAAGGGCCTATAGGCTCGACATTTCGAAGGTTGGGAAGATCATGCCTTTTTGGCAGCAGGGGACTTAGAGGCAGGGACCGTCTCTTCAGTTGTTGAAGTCTGTCCGGCTTTAGGGACATCTTGAGCCTCGAGGGCGACTGAAGACGGAGGGTCTGAGGCATTGTCGGCCTCTTTGTCGCCTTCCTCAGCTGTCTTTTTCGGCATCCTTCAGGACATGATCGACTATGAGAAACGATGTTCTTCCTTTCCCTCCTCTGTCGGACAACCCTCCGTCATCGTCGGCATGGTCTGAGCCATGTTCTCCTTCTTCATCCTCGGCGAAGGCAGGAAGACTCGCAAGCGAGGCGTACTTTCTTGGTACCGTCTTCTGGATCTCCAAGGAGAGGTCCCACTCATCCACGGCCTAAAGAGCATCCATGAACCCTTCATATAACCAACGTACTATCACAGGGGCTAGATGCTTAGCAACATCATAGTTAAACCCCTTCAAGTTTAGATAGGCCTCCACGGTAGCGTTACCAGCAGTTTGCACTTCATCCCTCAACCGCTTCTTAACGCGAGCAACGTCGTCCTCAACCAGCTTTTGCCTCTTCTCGGCTCCCTTCAACAGTTCATGCTTGTGCTCAGCTTCTTCCCTGGCTGTCTTCAAATCCTCCTCCCTAGAGTTTTATTCCCTCGTATTGAGCTCAGCCACCTCAGCAATCCTGAGGGCCCCTAAGGTGGAAGGCCGACCGGGCAACAGATAGCGAAAAATTAAAAGAAAAGAAAAGCAAAAGGAAAGGAGAGCAACTTACAAGCTTGTAGTGTGCGAGGCCGGACATCACCAACCCATTCCAGACCTTTGAGGCCATAGGTGACTTATTGCCTTCGACAATGGCCAAGCAAGTCCAGTTCACTACCGGCCTTGGGCCCACCGCTAAGGAGTTGCCCCGTAACTCAGAAGATATCACCTCCTACTTTTCGAGCTCTAAAGGTTGTGGCGTGTGATAGGATTCGAGGACGGTGGAGCCGATGGGAGTCAATTGTTCCCTCGAGTCAAGATTACTCCTTCTCGGCCTCTTGGCTGGTGGAGCTAGTTCAGTCTCCTCAGCTGCAGCCTTCTTATTTTCATTAGCCTTGGCCTTGTTGCGCTGCCTCATGGTCTCACGCTTCCCCTCTTTTTGGTTGGCATAGGCTTGCAATACCTCGTCGGCTTGCATTAACAAAAGAAGTCATTGTGAGAGGAGAATCGATTAAATCGTAATAAGAGGCGAAAACGAAAACAAGCACGAAGCCAAATCGTTTACGGCTTTTTCTTTTTTCCGGATTTCTGAATCTCATCCCTAGCTTGAACAGCGGCTAGGGTACTACCATATCTAGCCAACCTATCTTATTATTGTAGTTTTCCCTCATAATCGTTAAAGCCTCCTTTTCCTCAACAGACAGACTGGCCTTCGAAACATAGACATCTGTCACTTCCCGCCGGTACCTCCCTATACAAATCGAGGAAAATCACTTACCCCCTCTCCTGTGACACTTGTCATTCTATCTAGTGAGAGAGGGTCGGAGAAAGTATCTGTTTCGAGAAGGGGCAATGGCTCAGAAGCTTTCCTTTTGCTCAACGGCTCTTTTCCATCACTAGGAATATAGCCCTCGGTGACGGCGACATCAACGGTCCTTCTCATATCTCTCCATGTCATAATCCTTCAAAATGTCCAGATTTGTAGGAGAAGGCGTGCAGCCGGACAATTTTTGGCTTATGACGACCTTGGCAAGTCTTTGGCAAGGAGGAGGAGTAGATTTTTCGACGAAGCTTGTTTCTTGAGGACTGGCTTGTTGGAAGACATAGCGACGATGGAGGAAAGAAAATTGAAATAATGACGAACTAGAAAAAGAATAATTTGAAGAGAAAAGCAAAGCTTGCTCCTAGCATGACGAATGCAAAAGAAATTTTGGTAGAGTTCGATTAGGAAATTTTTAAGAGTGAGAAAGAAATGGAAAGATAAGGGCTATTTATAGCAAAAGCTTCAGCTCAAGCATCAAAGCGGTATGTGCCAGAGGTCTCATGATGAAAGGACGTCTCAAGAGCTGAATGGGCAACACGTCAGCCTAGCAGACTATGATACACGTCCCTTTCTTGAGGTGTCTTCTCCACTCTCGCCTCGAATTATTGCCCAGCCGTTCTAGATTTAAATGTGTACGGACTCATCATTAAGCCCCATCAAGCACGACCTATCAAAAATTAAGAGACGAACGCTCTCCCTCTCTCAAAATTGACAAGACAAAACTAGAAATTCCACTCAAAATCGACCCTTCCTATGCTAAGTCAACTCAAGCCGAAGATAAAGACCCTTAGGCCAAAGAAGGCTCGGGGAAAAATTAGTTGGAGCAAGACGAGACGCTTGCTATACCGACACAAGCATGTCGAAGATACGGCTCCGGGCTCGAACGAGACCCAAGTGTCCAATAAAAGTCCAAAACGAGCAGTATTTCTTCCACGAGCTAGTAGCTCTCCTATAAGAAAGAGGGCAAATGCTACGACATGGGCCTTTGGGTAATTTGGATCGTGAAGCCATAAGCGACCTTGACTTAGGACAGATTCGGTCTTTACTCGGTTTCATCTCCCTTTCGAGGCCATGAGTAGCCGGGGGCACGAAGACCGTCGGTCTTGTCCTCCTTAAAAGGCCAAGAGTGTCCAAAGCCGAGGAGGCTTATGGTCCCACTCCGTACATGCCGTTTTCATAGCACTGTGCGTCCAAGTAAACACTAACGCTCTCCTATATAAGACCCGCCATAAATGTACTCACAAGTAAGTGAACAACACATTAGGGAAAACCTCTCACTATAGAAGAAAGACACTTCTCTCTCTAGATTAAGTAACTCCACGAGGCCCTCGATTTTATGGTGAGCCTTGCATGTATAAGAACCCATAAAATTTCATCACTTGTTGATGGCTGTATAAGAACCCATAAAATTTCATCACTTGTTGATGGCTGTCTAAGTGCAACCCAAATGATTTTTTTTTTATTGAAAGGCGGATTACGGACGACCTATTTTTATTGAAAGGTGGATAACGGACGACCTAGTACCTCTGATCAGATTGTACGCTTTACTATGATTGTTGTCTAGTATCTAGTAGAGCTCACATACGTGGATAGAATCACTATAGCGGTGTAGCTAGTGATTCCTTATTTGATTTTCACAGTTGGATTCATAATATGTTAAATAATTGATATGGAAAATATTAAAAATTGATATATTAAATTTATTTGATTTAAATATATTATATAAATAATATATTATCTAAATCAAAAATTGAAATTGTTTAAAGTATTGTAAATTGATTATTAAAAACCTCACTAAGCATGTAAACATTCTGCAGACGATAGAAGGTATCAACGAGCCCTACACTAGATCCATATGATGGGTCGAAATGCGGGCGCCACAAGTTGGTATCGGAGCATAGGTTACGTATCTTAAAGGATAGTTGACTACCCTAGGGATTATAGGAAAAACGATAATACATTATAGTTATGCCTCCAAAAGTAACCTGATAGAATAGATTGAGTGAAAGAGATAAATTATTAAATAAATAGATGATCGAACTTAAAAGTCTTATGACTTGAGCGATGAACGATATTATTTTATATTCTATAACGTTAAAAATCTCGAAGTTGAAGTTCAAAAAACACGAATGATGAAGATGGAAGTGAAAGATAAAAGACAAATCAATAGATCATGTTTAGATAAGATGACGGACTATGGATCAAATAAAATTTTAAGAGTCGTGATCACGCAAAATTTTCTTTCTCAGTAATCGACTCGAGAGTCAATTTGAATAAAACTATTTTTATGAAATAATTCTTTAAATAAAGAATTTTCGTTTTAAGTTTTGAAAAGAAGAGTTGATAAATTGATCAATGGAAAT
Source organism: Rutidosis leptorrhynchoides (assembly GCF_046630445.1). NCBI lineage: Eukaryota > Viridiplantae > Streptophyta > Magnoliopsida > Asterales > Asteraceae > Rutidosis > Rutidosis leptorrhynchoides. Next base: position 58,771 of record NW_027266534.1, on the reverse strand, counting down.
TTAATCAAATCAAGTCAAGATCGATCGAGCTATATTCGCGAGGAATGAAGAATTCAGCTTATCGAAGTAGTCAGCTAAGATATCCTTACGTTTTCGAGCTGATCGGGATTATCAATAAAATAATAATTTTCTATTATAATTGAGGAATAAGATGAGAGATACATTAATCAACTAGACTAAAGTGTCATAATATCTTACTAAACTTCTTGATAGAAGAAGAAATCAAAGCAGTGTGAACACACCTGTTGGACAAGTGTTATGAGTCTAAATTGATTAGGTAATTTTCCATGGATAAAAGTAAAGTCACGATAGAAAACTTAAGAGATCTTCAAGTTAATTAGTGATATAATTTTCAATAGAGAAAATAAAATCAAGTCGAAGTATGTATGCATTTAGACGAGGTCAATGAGACTTAATTATGCATTTAAAACATATTAAGATTGTAAGTTATTATAGAGATAAATAAGAATTGTAATCAGATATGTCCTTAGGTATATTAAGACATATTCCAAATAAATAGAGGACAATCATCAAATTAAAGGCTGAGTCAACAAAGAGTTGTATAACATATTTTAAGGCTTATTTAAATAGTTAATATGTATAATAAGTGGAGTTTACTAAGAAATCAAGAGCCTTAATGGCAATTAGGAATATGGTAAGAAAGTGATTAGCATATCACATGATAACTTATTAAGAAACTCTTGCAAGAGAGTAATAGAGAGTCATTTTTCTGATTTAAAACTAAAAAATACGTTTAAGTGAGTCAATCTCTTAGAGTAAGTGTCAAGTACACTAATAATTTGAGTAAGGTCATTCTTAAATTGAGTAATAATTTCACTAAAAAATCAAATAACGGATAGTTGCTCCAGGATGTAGGATTAACAATGTTATAGATAATATTAGACTGCAAATAGAGAGAGTCAATGATATATTTGAAAATGAATTTTTCCTTAGTAAGTAATTGTTATATTAGTAAAACGGATAAAACCCAATTGATATAAGGTTTAAAGTAAAGTGTTTTAGAACTAAAATTGCATTAAGAAAAATGAGAATCATAAACATGAATTTATATAAGTTAAATTGTGGGAGATTTAATTAGGAAGTAATAATATCACCTTTAGAATGAATTGTATTTGAGAAATAATAAGGGATGAATTATAAATAATTTAAATATAGATTTCAATAATTTTATAGATGGAGAAATTACTGAGGTTATAGGATAAACTTAAAAGATTTAGAATAAATAATAAGTATAATAAAATGATAAGGAGTAAAATAAGTACACAGATAAGTAATAGTTAGAAGACCGTATAAAAATTATATTTGAGATCACTTTCTATACTAAAATTTGATATTTTAAGATTAAGCAGACATAAGAGAATGTAACTGAAATAAAGATGATAACCAGGTGATTTATGATTAAGTGAATAATTTCGAATATAAAATTTTAGGTGGTTAATTAGATGAGATTAGTATGTCAGAAAAATAAAAAAGGATTAAAATAAGAATAGGAGGATATGGAGTAAAAGTTATCAAACTTGGAAAATGTTTTGTTGGGTAAGTAAATGATTATAATATGAGTAGAAAATGAAATAGATATAAGTTCATGAGTGGTTAAACCGATAGATGTGTGGATAAGTCCAAGACAAGAAATAATAGTAAGAGTAGAAAGGATATTTGTATGGTAAGATTATGTGGGTAGCTAACGTAATGATAATTTAATGTCCAAAGAGTATTTAAGGATAAGTACTTAGAAGAATAATTGATAAAGTAGTAGTGAACTAAAATTGATATTTTTCTAGAAATGTGGACCATGATAAAATCTTGTCAAAGGAAAATATATGCAGTTAGAAAATTTATGATTAAGAAAGTAAACATAAAATAAAAAGTAGTGACTTGACAATAAAAATTGACAATACAACTAGTCGTCTAGAGAATACAGTTTATGTTAAATATGATTTATTGTAAGAAACGTAGAAAATTATTTCTAGAGAGGTCGTCAAATGCAAGAATAATAATAGAGAGGAGTAGAAAGAATATTTAAATACTAAGTGAAATTATTTTAGATTCGGAAGTATATTTTTACATAAGATAAATTATATTAGATTTAACCTACTAAAATAGGAATGTAAAATTAAGATCTTGATAAGTAGAATGTCATGGTTAAGTGTTGTATAGTCATGATAAATTATATAATTTTGATTCTTTCAGAGTCTAGCAAAATTCTCCTAAAAAACTATTGTTTAGATAATCAATTACTTAGAAGAGATGTTGATAGTCGATACACTTATTTGATTAGTGATCATCAATTAATAAATAAACTAGATGTTAGATAGCGTGGAATAGTGGTTTAACAGGGGAGATGAGAATATGGAAATTTTAGTAGGAAACTTTAGAACTCAATATAAGTGATAGTAATTTAAACTCTCACGGCCTAAATATCAGAATAGAATATTGCATATTTAGAAAATTCCTTATAGGAAGACCAACCTATTGTCATGTTTCTAAAAAGGAACAGATGTGTTCATGAAAAAGATGTCAGAAATAAGATACGTCATTAGGAAAATGCATCATGTATTCATACCGGGAAACATAAAGCATAATTATTTTAATAATTGAAATAATAATATTCTTGTATAAGGAGAATTCACGCAAAGTCAAGATAATGGCACATGTAAGAAAAATATTAATAATTTCTCAGTCAGAATATGTAGCAAGAATATGTAGCAGTTAAACTTGATCATGTAGCATGTATTATAGAAGATATTCAATATGAAATATCATAAGTAAAGTCAAATTAGTAATAAAGAATTTCAGTTCATTTCATTATTGAGTCAAGTGATTAAGTAAGAATTGAGTCATGTCTTCGAAACCAGCAAGCAATATAAAACTAGACATACGAATATATCAGTAATTTATATATAACTATTAGGTGTAGTTTTATCTCAAAGGAATTCCTAGAGTAGAGTAAGGAGTTAAACCAAGAATATATCAATAAAGATATATAATTTCCAATTCATATTGATCATCAGAATTTTAAGAGGGCACATTCTAGAGTAACAGAGCATATAGTATACATTAGTTAAATAATCATGTAGCATGATTTGTAGTCCAGTAAAAACAGGGTTATGCATTATTTCTACGCATTCACTTAGAAGTGTACCATGGTCTAGAATTTAGATCAGAACAATAACTCATACACATAAGATAGATAACTAGCTAGCAGTTTCATAAATAGCAGAGTTGTTCTTAGGTAATCTTTTGACTTGATTATAGATATTGTAAATCAAATTGGAATCTAGCAGAGTTTTTCATATGAATAATCTAGTTGAATCATCTCAACCAGATCACGCTTCTTCAGTAAAGGAGCGATGCATGACTATTCTAGGATATTAAAATTTTAGAATAAAGATTCCTAGAATCTCTCCATGTCAGCAAACTCTAGTAGAGCCCCAGTAATGAAAAGTCAACGATTCCGTAATTCGTTTCAGCAAGTAATTTCTTTCATAATGACTAGATGTCATCCATCAAATTCCAGTTTATTTTCAAATTCCAGTTTATTTTCAGTGTTAGTATCATTATTTCCAGCCAAAAGCAATTAGTCAAAGCCTTATCTTACGATGAAGTCTTAGTTTAAACTCTCGATAGATCAAAGAAGAGAATGAGGAGGAATCCTAACATATCAGAAGCAATCTTTCATGATAGGTATTCTACGTTTCGAACGTCAAGGCAAGGTTGACGTGACCTTACAATAGTCCGTACATAGTCATTCAGAGGATTGGTAAATTTTTATCGTCCGGCCATGCCATTAGAAATAGCGAAGTTCCATGTTGTGTTTCATGTATCAGTTATCTAGTAGTACATCCCGATCTCCCCCATATTTTAAATATCCATCATTTGAACTCATGTCAAACTTATCTTATCAGAAAATTTCATTTGCAACTCTCAACTGCTACAGAGAAATTGTATATCATGAATTTATCTCAGTCACATAAGCGAATCATTCCATCCATCAGACAAGTTTATTTTCGAGGACGGAAATTTCTAAGGTGGGGAGAATTTGTAACCACCCGATTTTATGACTTTGAAAATTTTGCCATTGCTAGTGACGTGTAGCCACGATCCGATTATTTTTTTATCGAGCTTTGATAAACGTGCAATGAAAACGACGTGTAGTCAATAATCTCGAATAAAGTTATATCTATTCGATTCGTCGTGTAGTCGTCACGTATTGAATATTTTTATATGGTCGAAAATATTTATGAAATTGAGATATATATTATATGGTGACGCGTAATCGTTTCAAGACCTAGTTGTCTAAATGATTTATTTGCATGCATTAGATATCGGGTCACAGACTCGAGATAACAGATAATTGTACATGTGCGAGAGACGGAACGAGTGATGAATTCTCAATCCACTCACGAGAAAACAAAAACCTACCATACCGTTACAATAGTTATACATCGACAACCATTTATATAGGAGACATCATTTTTCAACCTACACTTAAAAATTCAACTCTCAATAGGAAATCTACATTCAAATTGTCAAAGGCTATGGGAGACAAACCTAACCTACTCCATTGAATATTTTGGTGCTGCATTATATGCCTTCCGCTATTATTGGATTATACTACCGACACTCTTGCATATAATTTCCTCTGCCATTCATACATCTTCAGAGAAACCATTTCAAGTACTCAGTCATTCTCAATTCAATGTATTCACTACAAACATAACAGTTCATACAGTCCAAATTTCTTCCGTGACAAGCTTACAGAAGATTATAACTGTCAAAATCTATAAAATCATAAAAAGCAACTTATTGTCAAAAATCCAAGTTGCCCAGAATTGCACGAAACTACAATATATTGTAAAGGAGACGACGAGGAGCACGAAACAAGAATCAATTGTCCGATCCGACGTCGTTTGGCCTTTGAGTTGCCACCGCGTCACTGAGCGAGTTCACTCGAGTTGACCGAGTTTCGACGGAGCTCGACTTCCAGAGGTTTCCCATGACGACGGCGAACCTTTCCCTACCGACGTCGCCAGGAGAACTGGTGGTCGTCACCTTCAAAGGTAAAATTCAACCACCACTCACTGTCCAAATTCAAAATTAAAAGCATAAAAATACTCCCCAGAACCCATAGAAAACAATATTAGAAGATGGGATTGAGATTTGTAGTTTTGTAAAAATCGAACCGAACCCTAAATTCATGATTTTGAGCAAAATAGGACGAGTCACGGAAATCTAACCTTACAATCGTGTTCATGATGTCGAAAGGAGTCGAAGGGTGTCGGTGTCAAGGCCTGAAGTGGCCAGAATCATCGTTGGTGTGTAGAGCAGACAACGACGCGATGGAGAAAGAAAGGAGATCGCGATTTTGGAAGTTGAAGACGATGGAATGAACCGATTCGGCTTGACTTTCGTTTTTATAACCTGTTTATTATTAAAAGTCCATTTCACGTTTTTCAACTAGTTCGATCCGGTTCAGTACATAATCAGTCTCCCAAGCCTACATGGAGACCTTAAACTTTAGTTTTAGATCTTCCGAACCTAATAAAACATTATTTACTTATTCCGAACCTGTGAAATTTTTAAAGTAATTATTATTAAATATTTTGAACCTGATTATGTAAACATTTGATCAAAATAATTTCTGAATTTTTTTAAAAAATCAAATGATAGGTTCAATTGATTTTTATTATATATATATTTTGGTTTAACTCAATCACTTATTAAAGAAGAAAATAATGAATTAATGCAAAACTAATCCAAAATAGATCACCAAATACATATATAGAACAAAATTAAGTCACTAATCAGGTAACTCCCGCAGTTCAAGCTTGTTACAATCATCAATGGTGATGATTGTTTCGTCGAGGTCATTCAAATGGTCTCCCAAATACTCTATTTCTTAGGTAGTGATCTATCAACTTGTCAATGGTTGGACTGAATCTTAGACCAACTTTGCGCTCCATCTTAATTAACAAGAAGAGTATCGATGTCTAAGAAAGAGAGACGGGAAGTAATAAGAGCCTAGCTAACATAGAGAGAAGAGCATACCAAATGTTGAGTACATATATAGTAGAAAGATTACCATACCAAAATGCATAAATCATTGGTAGTTTTAAAGAAAAATTGGTCATTCTTCATAGGAACATTTGTTACCAACAATTAAAAGTCTATGTTTTTCATCAAATCGCAAATTACAATCTTCTATACGTTTTAACATCAGGGCACTATGAGATTTCAACTTAACTGTGCTAAAACCAACTACATATAAATTTGACATGGCCAACGAATCTTAATTCACTATGCATTTCAAGTTGTGAATGATCAAAACATCACTACATCAAACAAAGAAAGGAAAATAATTGAAATATATATATGCAAAGCTTTAAAGATCGATTACAACTGAATATAATTACATTCAAAATCAGCAAAGTACCCAATTTATTTTATCAACCCACGAAAAATCCGAAATTAGATCTAAGACAAACTAAAAAAACCCTTACAGTTATGGAGCCCTTTCATTAAAGCAACCAATGGTTACCTTTTTATAGCTTCAACTTAAATTTTTGACTTTCGAACCCTAATGTACAGCTTGGGGATCGATTGTCGAGCGTCGATCGGCGATAAATTATTTGAAATTTGAGTACTTGACGATTGTTGAGCTTCGAAGAGAGGGTTTGTCCAACTTTAGAGTGAGGGTTATTCTAACTATAGCGGTGTAGCTAGTGATTCTTGATTTGATTTTCACAGTTAGGTTCATAATATGTTAAATAATTGATATGGAAAATATCAAAAATTGATATATTGAATTTATTTGATTTAAATATATTATCTAAATTAAAAATTGAAATTGCTTAAAGTATTGTAAATTGATTATTAAGAACCTCACAGAGCATATAGCTTATAGATTTTTACAAAATAAATATTTTCTCCAGGTTAAGCAAGTTCAAGTTATGAGGCATGGCTAGGGCCCAAATTCTGTAGACGATAGAAGGTATCAACAGACCCCACACTAGATCCATATGATGGGTCGAAATGTGTGTGCCACACCCAAGTTCTTTCTTTGGATAAAGATGGTGATAGTGATTTGGTGTTCCAAACTGTCGAACTAACTCGATCAAATGGATCCTGAGTTAGTGCCTTCTAGACTTTTTCAGTTGAGTTGATAATGAACTAGAATCTTCAGATCTGACTCACTTAAATGATTTATTGAATCAGACACGTTAGCAATAATTGTGAATAATGTGATCTTCTAGATCTGGTAATTTAAAGATCAAATAGGATGTTTATGCTATGAACTGCTTGTAATGAAAGTCTCTTCTAAGTTGAGCACGTTTGTGCTTGTTGCTAAGTTAAATGCAATTTCCCTTGAGACTTTAACTGAATGAATCAATTGTATATATCGGAGTAACTGATTCGATCTACTAATGTAAAAAGATAAGTCTCTCTAGACTTGTGGTGAGATTCTGAGACTTATAAACAAACCAAACAAATGATATATTAATTGAAACGTGCAGTGTTGATTTGAACGATAGATGTAACATCTCAACAAGTAGCTACTCGACTAGTTGTTACGATTGGCAGATACGTTAACAATCCAGAAATAAATACAGATTTTTCAGACTTATAAAACGCGATTGAATGGATAGAACAATACTCACTTACAATAGATCGAACTATTGAAGCATATAAATCTTGTTGGTTGTTGGCACAAAATATATTAAGAAAAACAGAGAATAGTAGAGATTAAACGCGAGAGATTCAATACGATACAAAAATATATTTGTTTAATTTATTGAGAATAATAGATCGCGATTCAGTGCTATAAACAACACTTACGTCCGCGGATCAAAATGGTCGGGTAGTAGTTCTTACAATAGGGAAGATAATATTCTCGAATTACCTAGATGTTGTGTGACTTGATCAATACTAATTTGATTACTTCCTATGTAAAACTAGACCTAGGACCAACCTATTTTAGGGCGCTACCGAACTTAGCCGAGACTGGCTAGCACTCTCGATCTCCACTCTCCCCTTTAGAATTGGATAACCTATGCCAACAAATGAAGACTAAAGTGGAATGGACGTCACTCTACCTTGTTCGTCACTCATATTCGTGATAATGAAGACGATATGATATGATTTGATTTTATTACCCCATCCTTAACTTTTCTATTCAGCAGAGTGCTTGATTTGCAAGAAACAGATCACGATCCTTGTTTCCTTGTTTAGCGTCATGCGTTTTATCCAGGTCATCGATCTCAGCTTGCTTCTATCCATTGATTTTGTACGTGTCATTGATCCTGCTTGCATTTTCTTTAATTTCTTTTATAGCCTTTGATCAAACCATGTCATCAATCTAATTCGCCGATTTGATCTTCCTTACCAATGATCGTTTTTTAACTATTAAACCATATATTATACAACCAAAACTAGTAAGATAGATCAATACATAAAGTCACGTTAATTCCATGAAATTATATTTTCATAGTACTATAACATCCTTATGACTAGTTTTACTAAGTATGTCAGAAAGTGACAGCGTGAATCCCTCGAATTGTATGCATTCGCAATCTCTCTTTTTGGCACTTTTTGACAAAACATAACAATAAACCACAAAGTATGTAGGATCTTGTTTATTGGATACTCAAAACAAAACAAGACAAAAAAAACCAAAAATAAAATACTGCAAACAACCAAATTGTTCTCCTCCTTTTTGTCAAAAAGGGCCAAAGACTATTGTATTTGGGTTTGCATTTGGATTTCGATACGCCTTTCGTCTTGTAAAAAATTCTAGCTAACTGGTAAGACAATATCTTCCTTACATCTTTAACACCTTCTCGAGTTGTAAATTTTTTAACTCTAACAATGACATTCCAATAAGCGTTTAGGGTAGTCTTTTAAAAACACTCACATTTCATATCTTTTTGCCGCTGATAAAATAAGAACCGATTGTTCTGTAACGATGTTTCATCTGAAAGACCTGAATATATATACATATTAAAGAAGAAAATAATGAATTAATGCAAAACTAATCCAAAATTGATCACCAAATACATATATAAAACAAGATTAAGTCACTAACCAGGTAACTCCCGTAGTTCAAGCTTGTTACAATCATCAATGGTGATGATTGTTTCGTGGAGCTCATTCAAATGGTCTCCCGAATACTCTATTTCTTAGGTAGTGATATATCAACTTGTCAATGGTTTGACTGAATCTTAGGCCAACTTTGCGCTCCATCTTAATTAACAAGAAGAGTATCGATGTCTAAGAAAGAGAGACGGGAAGTAATAAGAGCCTAGCTAACACAGAGAGAAGAACATACCAAATGTTCAGTACATATATAGTAGAAAGATTACCATACCAAAATGCATAAATCATTGGTAGTTTTAAAGAAAAATTGGTCATTCTTCATAGGAACATTTGTTACCAACAATTAAAAGTCTATGCTTTTCATCAAATCGTAAATTACAATCTTCTATACGTTTTAAAATCAGGGCACTATGAGATTTCAACTTAACTGTGCTAAAACCAACTACATATAAATTTGACATGGCCAACGAATCTTAATTCACTATGCAGTTCAAGTTGTGAATGATCAAAACATCACTACTTCAAACAAAAAAAGGAAAATAATTGAAATATATATATATGCAAAGCTTTAAAGATCGATTACAACTGAATATAATTACATTTAAAATCAGCAAAGTACCCAATTCATTTTATCAACCCACGAAAAATCCGAAATTAGTTCTAAGACAAACTGAAAAAACCCTTACAGTTATGGAGCCCTTTTATTAAAGCAACCAATGGTTACCTTTTTATAGCTTCAACTAAAATTTTCGACTTTCGAACCCTAATGTACAGCATGGCGATCGATTGTCGAGCGTCAATCGGCGAGAAATTATTTGAAAGTTGAGTACTTGACGATTGTTGAGTTTCGAAGAGAGGGTTTGTCCAACTTCACATTGAGGGTTATTCTAACTTCAGAGAGAAGTGAATGATTTTTTGAATAAAAAGAGAAGTTTAATTAATATTGAAAAGCAAATGTTGATTGGCGCGCATGTCACATTTTAACTACGAAATTTTTTTTGAAAACACCCGTCACCAAAGGACGACGTTTTACTACGCCACAGTTTTTAAGTATAATCCGGCATGGTTTATGCCACGGTTTTATGTTGTCATACGCCTCCATGATCTCTAAACTGTGGTCGAACACTAGGTTATCTTTCACAAGTGTGGACAATTCGATTTCAATTCCAATAAAATATCATGGAGGAACATTATATAAAAAGACAAACTGAATTACATAAGAAATTTTATTTAACATTGAATCCATAACACAAATACAAGATGATTGATAAAGGTTACACAAACTACTAGCTTTCTGGGATCTTCCTTCATTATATTTCTTCATCGTTTCTTCAACAATTCTGGGTTCCTCCTTCATTATATTACTTCATCATTTCTTTGACATTTCTAGGATTTTTCTTCATTAGAAACTTTTGATACATCTTCATCAGACTAAGCTCGTTTCTTTGGTGGAGACCAAAGTTTCAGTCTGCATTCGCTCGGAATCTGGGTTGCTTCGTACTCATTCCTCCCATTTGTCCCTTTATTTTAAAGGATAGTGAAAAATCACATGTGGACATCAAGAGGTGTACTTAAAGTTGACTCTAGCTGATCTCAGACTTCCAATTCATCTCATTCATCCTCTTGTTGGAAGACGGAGTAGTTGAGCTCATCAGTCCTTTGAAAGAAAATTTGAACGCTGGCCTACAAGAAGACCTACAAACAACATTGGGCAGTTACAATCGAGTGCAGTATTGGGGTACATTTGTATAGCGGCATAGAAGAAATTGATGATGTAGGATGCAGACTTTCTCTATTAGGTCAATTACATGAAGGAAAATATGGGGATGAGTGGTAAAGAACATAGGGATCGGAATGGAGTACTGTCGTACATTTGGAAACATCACACAGTTTACCGACTCGAAATGTGAAGTTCCATAAACTGGGATGGTGTCTCCAAATATACACCAATATTTCACTCAACCTCTGCATCCTTTACCATCCATCGACATACTTCTCTTAACGTAATTGACCTATTCAGTCTGATATTCCCACATCACCGTTGCTTTCTCATGCATGACCTTAGCAAGTGTATGGCTGTAATGATAAAAAAATGTGAATGTCAGTACGAAGAAATGTGAATTGGAGATGAAACCCAATGAAAATATAATGAAACAAAGAAAACAGTATTACTTACATTGCATACAACTGTTGCTCATTTGAATATGACTGAAAGATTCCAATCACACGGTGGCTATTTGGAGTGGAGGGCAGTAGCTGCCTCTCCTAGAAAAGTGGATAGAGTTGATGACTATTGATCCAACCTTTGGATCAAGAAACTGATAAACTCTATGTCAACCCTTTTAACCTACTTTACCCTACCTCAACCCTTTTAACCTACTTTACCCTACCCCAATGCCTCTACACTCAAATGGAATGGAGGTAGCTGTTGCTGCCTCAATTGAAGGAAAAAAGGTAATTGTATTTTTGGAATAATCGAAGACAACCTACTGACCTACTCTCAGAACCTTAGCGAGGAAGACGTGATCAACAACAAGTCCTAACCGTTGGAGCACTCTAGGTCGGAGCACTTGTAAAGAAAAACAAATAAAAATATTAAAAAATATCTATGGTATATATACATAACAAATCAATTAATAATAAAGGACTTTAAGAACATACTAATGGTGCTTGTTCTATAACATGTATGAAGGTCACATCACCACCGAAGAATATTTTGTTCAAAGCGTCTTTTAAAAACCGCGACTCATTACCATCGAGATCTCTCGTAATAGAGTTCATGTCAAAATCATTCCAAGTACGAATGACCCATTCGCTAGAGAGTCCCCATGGATTTATAATATCCGTCTCAAATATTGACACTCGAGCAGTGAGATTCTAAGTTTCCACTGCCAAAGAATCGAACCAAAGACTGAAACCCGCCTTCAAGTCTTGTCCTTTGACGAATTCTGAGAATTCTTTAGTGGATAATCTGGTACTCATGCCTGTAGTGCTTTGAAGTTTACATAAATGGATAGGATTGGTCCTCGACCTGGTAAACTGAGGAGAATATGTGTTGCTCCTTCACTGCCTAGAATTTCAGTCAGCTAAGCCCTTGGCAATAACTAAAATGCAATGAGATAATACAAAATATAAGTAAAAGGTTTTAGAATCAATATATATATACACACATAACAACTGAAATGGTCATGAAATTATATTCATCTTACCACTGCTTCTTCAGTATAACAGATGTTTTCTTGATAATGTGAAATAGGCATCTAAAAGTGGTGCACCATTTTGTGGTTTGAAAAGAGAGTAAAGCAACGGATCATAAAGTCTTTTACAATCCATACATAAGAAAATAGAGTTCTATTAATACCAAATCGATAGCAAAAAAGAGTGATTCAGAGTAAATGCAGAGGAATTAAACCAACAACAGTTAATCATAGAGTAACTCGACGAAAATTGTAATTACCCAAAACTGGACTATATGATATAATGAAATTCGAACTAACGAAATAAATATACGACTATGTCGTATGATATGTCGTATTATAATGTACGTAATAAACGTATGTCTATTAAAATCTATACAGAAACATTTAGTTTAGATAAAAAATAAAATTGAAGACTTATATTTTTGCTTCATATCATAAAGATGGTCCCAAATAAATAAATAAATAAATTTTAAATATATATAAATAATATTGGAGATGATAAGTCATAGTTGGGTGTGTGTGGTCATCCCAACCATACTACTACTAATCTCTAATCTGTAGAAAAAAAACTGATCAGATAAAATAAAAAAGAAAGAAAGAAACGGAAAACAACAAAGTTATCCTCCGTCTCTCTCACTTCAAAACAGACCTCCGGACAAAAAACGAAATCCACAGCCTTTGTTCGACTACCCCACGGCCTGAGACCACCACCATTGGAAAGCTAACATCCGTACTAGTCCATAGACAACAAACTCAGCCTCTGCCGTTGCCAGAGCAGTGAGAATCAACGAAAAAACCAGACGAGCGTGTTGAAGCGACGTTCTGCCTTGAACCGTCGTGTTCCGACCACCTCCTTCGATGAGATCACTAGTTCTGGAAAGCTTAGACAACGACAAACCCATACATATCGATTGTAGGGTCTGCCGTCGTCTGTGGAGGGAGAAATCGCCGGTCAAAGAGCCTTGAACCGAAACCCTCGCTGGGTATAAAACTCAAATTTTTCTGATAAATTCATAACTTGGAAAATTTATAGTAAATCTACCATTAATCATTTCACTCATAAATTTTAACTATGTAAATAAAAAAAGATGTAGAATTGGAAAATAATTCTTTCAGAATTTTATGGTCAGTGGAAAAATTATGAAAATTCTGGATAGATTTAAATTGTTTGATTTTTTCTGAATTGTATTAAATAGGTATTGACCTGAAACCAATTGGAGAATGTTAGTAAAATTGTTTAGCTTGATACAAAAATAATCACGGACCTAAATAAGTTATAAAAGTAGAATTGATAATTGTTAAGTATAATTGGTAGTTTTACGTTATAAATTATTGATTCTATTGAATTTGAGATATAAAAAGTATAGAAAATGGGTTATATGATACAGTATATACAGGAAAGTGACTACACAATTAAAAAAAAGGATTTAAATATATTTTGGTGGATTTTGGACAAAAATACCCTTGAAAGTGAAATTTGTCGATATAGGATAATCATCGGATTGATTCCGAATTTAGTGTGTTTTGATATGTGTATGGTATTGGAATGAATGTTTGAACAATTATAAATTATTTGTAGGATTATTGAATTATTGTATTTACTACGACTAGAGTAATTTGTGACCTAAAGAGGAGCATACGTTGACTGCGTGAACTAGTCGATATATAGTGAGTAAAGTTTTATCTGTAATAGTGAATGCAAAATGGATTGATTGCTTGCGACCATGTCATGAAAATGGGAACTTAATTTATGCTTTGAAAATGTGTTTTTCTTTCATGGCATGACCTGGTCAAAATATGAAAAATTGAGAACCTTGAAAGAGGCTTCGATAGAATGGTTTTGGAAAATGATATATGCATAATATATATATTGATATGAAACTCATGGAACCCTATGGACCAACATGAGATAGTGAAGCTAGCTGTCTTCATTGATTTGTATCGATAAAGAGAGCTCGGCTTGAAAAAACCCTAGTATTCGGATAGACCTCAACTAAGGGTTGATACGCACACTTCCGGCCCCTTAGCTTTCACAGAGGAGTATTTTCACTGAATGGTTCCAAGTGGTTATGAAAATGGTTTATGGTTTGAGCTGATGGGATGGGTTGATATATTTATATATGTATATACGGTTTTCTGAAACATATTTTATATGTGTGAAAACCTATTATTAATGGGATTTTACTCACTAAGTTTTATAGCTTATGTTTTCCAAAACTTATTTTTTTTCCCAGGGTGATTGGTTGTACACGAGGATCGATGATTTGAGCATTCATAGGATACGACGCTTAGGATCTCATTTCCTTTATTTTGTAATGATTTATAAAATAATTGGCTCAATTAAACCATTAGAACTTCTGTTGAAGTTTTAAATGTAAATATTACATTAGTAATGGAAATATTTTAAAAGGAAAAATGTACAGTACCCATTGCGAGTCCTCTTACGGGAGTCTCGGTGGGGGTGCCCACAGAAATAGAGATTTCCCTCCAGTTCATCGATCCAAATCAAACAACATGAGAGTAAACCAGAATACTTTCAAAAATGTCAATTATTACACTAACGGAAAGAGATCTTTTTCCATTCCTTAAATAGCAACTACATGCAAAGTTCTATTTATTCATCAAAATCACGCAAAAGAATGAACTTGTAACGACCCGATTTTATGACTTTGAAAATCGCGCCATTAACATAGATGTGTAGTAGCGAATCCGATTTTTTTTAACATTGGATTGCGTGCATTTGATTAGACGTGTAGTTGACGTTGCGAATTCAGTCGCATTTATTCGATTCAATACGTATTTGATACATGTTTCATTACGTATTTTATTTTAGCCGCAAATTTTAATAAATTCAGATTTAATAAATGTCGTATAACATTTTCGAGACTTAAGTTGTCTAAACCATTAATTTTGTTTTTCAATAATCCATTTTAAGTATTTTTACCTACATCGAATATCGGGTATAATACCCAAAATATCTTGTATTAATGCATTTGTTCATGACGGAACGAAAAGTTAATTAATTAACTTTCAGCCGCCACTCATTTTTTTTTCTTCCCGACACGAACCTACTCCACTGTCAATTTTTCTTCTGCAATTGTTACACTCCACCGACACTTTCATGATATATTCACTTCTTCCGTCTTCCATTTTCATCAGTTCACAAAACCATGTAATCATTAACTGTCCAAAATCCAACCTTCTCCGAATTGTCTCAAATTCCAGTATATAGTAGTAGAGTCGACGAGGAGCTCGGAACCGGTAACTAAATCATGATCGAATGTCGTTAAAGCACCGAGTCAAGACCGAATTGAAGTTGAACCGAAACAGAGTCAGCCGCGTTTCGACCGAGTTCGACCACCAATTAGCTCCATGGACGCCGACGAGTCCATTCCAGCTAACGCTGCCGTGAATACCGGCCGGCCGAACCTTTCGAGGTAAAATCCGATCACTTATAGTCGTTTATTTTCAGCGACATTCATGAAGAAACGATCCCCATGTCATGTAGTTTAGCATACTAGAAGCTTGGACCGTGAATTGAACTTTTTCATCGTCGACTCGATTTGATTAAATCACGATTACGGAAAATCAGGGACAAGTTAGTAAAATCTAAGCATACCATTGTGTTCGTATAGTCGAAATGAGTGGAACGAAACCGAACTTAAAGCTTGACGTCACCGTGATCGACCGGAATCGGAGAAAACAGAGGCGACGGGGACAGAGAGAAACCCGATCTGTCTCAAGGTTGAAGCCACGGTTCGAACCAAATCGGTTCGGTTTTCTTTTAAAACCAGTTTTTAATGTTAAATTACCAGTATACCCTCAGTTAATGTTGAAAGACTGTTTTACTCATCTGTTTTAAAATATTTACAGAAAAACCAACGTGTCACATTTATGGTCAAAAGCTATTTTTGTCATTTAAAACCAGTTCGGTACAGTACAGAACCAGTTCTTCCGAACCCAAACTCAGAACCAATCATTTATTTTTAAATCTTCCGAACCTAATATAACCTAAAATAAATGTTCCGAACCTACAAAATATTTACAGTAATTATTATTAATTATGTAGAATCTGATTATGTAAAACTTTTATCAAAAAGATTTTTGGTTTAATAATCGAATATTAGGATGATTTAGTTAATAACTATATGTATATTTTTGGTTTAAGTAAATTAATTCTTTATAAAAATAAATTAGATTAAATCAGAATAATTATGTTTGAATAAAAAATTCATGTTTTGAAAGTTTTAAAAATATTTATTTATTTAAAATAAATATTTTCATTAGAGATTAATTAATAACCAATTTGTGACTAATTAGATTAATTGGATAATCTAATCGTAAATAAATGAATAAATTGTTTTAATGACTAATTAGAGTTTAGAAAGTTTTAAAAATATTTATCTGTAATAAATAGATAATTAAATCATCTTCATAATAATTAGGTAGAATGTTAGAGAAATCTAATTTTTTACTTATGAGTTAAATTGATAAATTATTAATTTAAAATTCATAATTTAATTATACGAGTAGAATCTAACAAGTAAGACGTACGAATCCCATGTATTATTTGTACTTCTACATCATTAATTTAGAATTACGGTCAACAAATTATCGATGTCATTAAGTCGGCAATTCACGGAGATCGAGACGAGACATATTATCTAACAGTGAATTAACATCAAACTTTCAAGTATTCAAAATTAATTTATCATGTAGATTCGATAGTTATTAACGTTAGTACCGATTTCAGACAGAATCGCACGAGCTACTCTATGGAGGACGTACACGGATACCCGACTTCAATGACTGTGAGTTTTATTATAATTTCATTACAGTATGTTACACGTATATACTTGATGAATGCTTTAGTCCACTATGCCATACACATAATTTATGCATGATTTTACGATTTCCAAAATATGACATAGTTACTTTAAAAACTATATAGCCGTAGATGGCCTGGAGATCTTCAAAATAAAATCAGATTTTAATCATGTTTACATTTATAGTTACATAAACTATATAATCGATTTTCAAGTTATTCATATATCATATACATAATTACAGAATAATTATATATATAAATTATATAAGAACCCCCAGTTACTCATGATTTTATATTCAGTAGTACCAGGTCCAACCAGGTGACCCCTCAGTTTAGGTCTGCGCAGATGGTATGCCGTCATTAGATGTTGGCCTCATGTCTAGTATGGTTATCGGTATGTGTTCGAATACCCCACGGTTGGCAGGAAACACTATGGTAGTCTGGCCATTATAGTAGTGTTTTCCCATGATTTTCACAGATATATACAGATATACCGGCATGATTATACATAACGTAATATATATATATTCATAAAATATATAATTCCAGCATGATTACACAGCACGTAAAATATATATTCATAAAATATATATATTCCAGCATTTTAATATAACACGTAAACTATATATTTATAAATTATATATTCTGTTAATATATCAGCTAATCATCATAAATTATTTATGATTTACTCATAAACATGTTTGAATAATCATTTCATAAATTCCATGATTTCAATTTGGTTTTACATATATCAATTCAGTAATTCAACCATATTTTATTCAGTATATGAAAACATAATAATTTTATAATAACTCTCACTAAGCGAAACCTTATAGTTTCCCTAAAACATATTTATATTTTCTCCAGGTTAGATAAACATGATAAGCTCGGTTCACTTCTGCATATCATGTCAGGTCCACGTCATGTACAGGTACCAACGGGGCACCGATCTCGATCCTCGCAAGTAGGGTTGGGAGCGGGCGTCTCAATAACTATCATCAAATCATTCATCAACAACACTGACAACAGAAAATAATCTAAAATTAAAATCCAAATTTAGAGGCAAATCGTATCTTTTAACGAAAAGCAGAGCTTCGTGGAAGAAAACCGTCGCTTCTTGGAAGTAAATTTGAGAGAAAATGAGAGGATTTGAGAGAATTAGGGTTTCGGAAGTGAGAAAAGAGAGTTGTGGTCGAGATGACTTAAGAGTGATTTTTGCATGTTTTCATGACGATGAGGGGAATCTGAAAAGTTAATCAATCTTGTTCACCCCTATTGCCACGGTTTTCAAATCGTGGAGATAAAAATACACTTTGCATGGTTTATAAAGCGTGGTGTATTGTCCTTTTACACCATCCCTTTTTATTTTTGTCAAAAAACTGTGGCGTAAAGTATCTTACGACACGGTTTTGTAATCGTGGAAAGAAAATAATATCACGCTTATAAAATCGTGGCCAGAGATACCCTTAAGCCACGGTTGTTTGCCCGTGGCGACGCTTGGCATGCCCCTAGCCATATTTTCTAATAGTGCTTATATGTGCAATCCATGACAAACACATTTGAAAATTTTCCGGTGAGAGGAGCTATTTATAGCAAGTCCTAGAAGAATGATGAAATAACGAATATCAAGTGTCCGAAGACGAAGAGACGCCAAGGCTCAATTCACGTATGCACTGACTTCCCCTTATTTTGTGAAAAAAACCCTTTTCTCTCCCCCAAAAACTACTAATGGAAGGATGTCTTATCAGTTGCCTCATTTATGGCGACTAGATAATGAGTGTTGGTTCTTCAAAAGGCATCTTTGAAGGGTCCCATCAATAGGAGTATACAGACAGACTTCCTTCCCAGACTAACAAGATAGAATTCAAAATTCAAGTCAAGATCGACCCTTCCTATGCGAAGTCGATCCAAGCCGAAGACGAAGATCCCTAGGCGGACGAAGATTCGGGGGCAAATTAGTCGGAGCAAGACAAGAGACACTTGCTAAACCGACACAACCATGTCGAAGATATGGCTCCAGGCTAGAACGAGACCCAAGTGTCCAATAAAATCCAAAGACGAGCAGTATTTCTTCCGTGAATGCATGTTATTGCTTGATTTGGATCTATGTATTGTCACTTTTTGACCAACCTTAAATGTTCAATAAATTAATAACATGACATGATTAATATCGTATGTTTTGTATAATATATGTTTTAGTTAATAATTATGTAAGCACTATTGGACAAGGATAACCATATCGACAATGAAGACCTGGATTAATGACATGGATAGATCGATGGCTAAAGAGATGAAAAGAACATACAAGTAGGATGGATGGCCTGTAAAGATCGACGGACAAGGACTCGACTGAAGATTCAAAGGAAACAAGAGCCAAGTCAAAAAAGAAACTGAATCAAATACAACAAAGGAAACAAATAACAAGATTCAATTTCTTGAGGGTCAAGCATATTTTATAACTGGAAAGTAAAGATTGAGTCGTAAACTATTTGGAATATCATATCAAATCATATTATCTTTACTATCAAGTCTATGAGTAACGACCAAGGAATTAAAGGTTATAAATAGAAGACAAATTTCCAGGTGAAGGTTTTTGCACAAACAGCATAATAGAGTGAGCAATTGTAAGGGTGTGTTCGAGTTTATCTCCACCTTGTGCCTCTATTTATTTTCATAGGTTATCCACGGTTAAAGAGTTAGGAACAAGGGTCGAGAGTACTAGCTGGTGTTGGCTAACTGAGGTAGAATCCTAGAATAGGTTGGATCATCTAGGTCTAGCTCTACATAGTTGATAATCAAATTATTGGGATAAGTAGAGCTGTGCAGTTTGTGCACGAGCTCCTAGGTTATTCAGGAGGATTGATCTCCCACCATTATAAGAACTACTACCCGGCACAAATCGTCCGCGGACATAAGTGTTAGTTAGTATATTGAACCACTATATATTAATTAATAAAGTAGTAAAAGTGTTTTGTATTGAAATCTCTTATGCCAATCTCTTGTTATTCTTTAAAGTATTTTACAATTACACCACATCTTACACCATTAATTTAATAAAAAATACCCAGTAGCTAATGTATCATGCACCTAATCCGATAAGGCTTGCTAGAATCATTTTTTATTTGGTCAAGTTGTTTTACAGACCTGTTAAAAAATTATGGTTTAGTTTTCTCTTGCCTCAATCACAATTGTCATCATCCGGATGAAGTTATATATGGATTAAATTTTGGAATCAATGTTTTTTTAACCTGCAATACAGATTCACTATCAAATTGATGATTGGCAGAATTTTTTAGCTGAGATCTAGTAATAAAAGTTGATTGGTGAAAACAAGATTAAATATGAATATTAATGCATTAATTTGGCCATGATGAATTATTTTATGGGATGATGACGAATGACAGAATTATAAAAGAGAAGAAGAGAAGGGGAAGGAACGAGAGGGAAGAAGATGGGCAGGAATAAAATATAAAACTTGAGTTAATTCGAGACGTTCGTTTCTTATTAAATCGATGGCATAAGATGTGGTGTAAGTGTTTTATATTTACACATGGTGTCAATATATCCCTCCTATATATATATATAAGCTCTCTAGAACAACTATGTAGTTTGACACTTGATGAAGAAGCGAGGGAATGGAGTTGGTACGAGTAATTCTCAAGCTGCAGTCAACGATGATCGAGAGAGAAGATCCTAATCCCATTGGTTGAGTATTATATTAGAAATTTTATTACTCTATATACAGTCTGAAATCATATTGCAGATAGCTTGTATAAGTATTATTGTTGAATTGTTTTCTAGTGAGATTGAAGACACAACCGGCTCGACTACATTTATATTATGCATGTACTGGATTTCGATTTTATGATAAGCTTTACTTCCACTTGGAAATTATATATCTAATTCTTTGTTTTTGCAGGTACAACAATTTGGAATTGATCTTAATTTTTTAGGGGATCAGAATGCATGGATTCACCATTTGTACATGATAACCTTTACTTGTACTCCATGTGAGATTAACCTTTTTATGAATAACCTTTTGGGATAAGCTTTAAGTACTAATAGAATTAATTATATGTAAATTATTTATTTTTATTTATGTTTTATTATTCGTATTATATTGTGTTTTGCATTTAATAGTTATGAATCTATTTTTGATAGAATTGATCTATGGAAAAATTTAAAATGAAGGTGGCTATGGAAGCGGGACCACAATTCTATGGCTTGAGTACTATATTTAATACGACACAGTTCTAAAACCGTTCCAATAATTTTTGTATAACCGAGGCAATAAAAAGGCCACGACAATATAATCGTTGCAACAATCATGCCAAACAACAGCCACGTCAAGTGAACCATGACATAAAAGGGGATAGGGAGTTATTTGGATGGATTTTTATACACCACGACTTCCAATAGTCGTGGAGGAAAAGGGATGAAAATCGTGTCGTATACCAAAGGGCACGGCAGCAAATTTCACGGATAAAAACAGTGGCGTAAAGTCAAAAAAGCGTGGCTATTCTTTCCACCACGGTTTATTGACATTAGGCAACGCTTATCCGGCCTTGGCAAAATCGAGATTTTCTACTAGTGAAGACTAAAAAATACGGGATGCCTTTACTCAACATAGTTGGAATTTCTTGCTTCAATTCTTCTTTCTATTCATGCATCACGTTCATGGCATCAGAAAGAGAAGAAGATTATGTTTGGGCTTTAAGTATGTTTAAGCAAATGCTTGGTCATGGCCTTGTACCATCTATTATTTTTTTGGATAGAGAATTGGCTTTGATGAATGCTATACGAATTGTTTTTCCAGATACTATCAACCTTTTGTGTATTTGGAATATAGAGAAAAATATCTTTACAAATTGCAAGCGCCATTTGATTCATAGGAGCGATGGGAAGCTCTTTTATCTTTATGGATGGGAGTGATACAGTCTTCCACCGATATTAGTTTTGACCAAAATTGGAAGTTTGAAGAAATACATGGAGAGGAAAGACGTTTGAACTTACATTCCCAAGATATGGCTTCAATTTAAAGAGAAACTTGTGTATGCTTGGACTGAAAAACATAGGTATTACTGAAATCGTGTTTCTTCAAGAGCCGAAGGAGCAAATTCAAAACTAAAGCAATATCTGAATCATAATTCAACCGGTGATTTTCGTAAAGTGAGAAATGAAATATGTCTTGCAATTGTAAATGAATTTAAATTAATCTCAACTCTCTAGTGAAAAGCTTCGGATCCCCCACAACTACAATGCTCCAATCTTTAAGGAATTTGTCACTAATTTATCAAAGTATTCTATGGATGCATTGTACGAACAATATGAAATGCACAGAGATGGAACAATGAAATTTGTGTGCTCAAACCAGTTTATGTCTACAATGGAGCTTCCTTGTGCTCATGAGATTATGAAATGTGAAGGTAGGGTTATTCCTCTAGCTTCCATACATTCACAATCTACCCAAAAAAAATGAATATAGACAACAGTTCAGTGACTTGTTTTTAGATCTTCAAGACAAATTCAAGAAATAGCCCAGTGTTCGTAAGGAAGCAGCTCTTGATACAATTTATAAGCTTGTAAGTACTCCTTTGTTCTCTACTTGAGCCAGCTATAGCTAATTATAAAGGTTACAATTCAAAGAGCACGAAAGGGTCAGGTTCATCAAAAAGAAATCCATCAAGATTTGAAATTTGAAGAAAAGAAGTCAAGAAAATGTAGTTGGTGTAAAGGTGTTGGACATGATATCCGTACGTGTAAAAGAAAAACTAACAAGAGCATGGACATTTCTTATCCCGCTCCAAAGTTAATTGATGCTGAATAAATGGTGGGATCATGTTATTTGAACACGGCACTAGATTTGGATTCCTACACCTTTACCTTAGCAACATTCAAATCATTGACGTCCTGATGAATAATGTGACCACCATTCGAAGCATTGTTGACAATTCCATTCCAGTAACAATCAATAACCCTTTCCATATCACCAATCATACGTAAAATCCACCAATGAAACCCTATTTAAATCTCCATAACAGAGTAAATCAAAGTTAAAAGCAAAGAAGGCAGAATACAGACTGAGAGTGACGATCTAATTGAGGTCATATCTGATCTGAATTGACTTGATGGTGTTTTCCAGTCTTCTATCCGACCCATGATTTTGTTATTCTGTTTTTCCCTAGATTTCTGATTCAAGTACAGAAGAAGACGACAGTTGAAAAAAAGTTGGGGAATAGGTTTAACTACATCTCAGAACGGGTTTACCAAATTTACTAAGACTTTAAGAAAGTTGCTGGTATTTTGAATTCAAGATTTCAGTTGGATGAGTGCGAGCAGAGGGATATAAGTTTGTAACGAATAAAACACAGGCATGAGAGGGGAGTTTAACGGCAAAGAAAACAAAGAACAAATAAAGGGTAAATTTGTCTTTGCAATAAAACTAGCTTAAATTTTTGGGGCAGAAGCTTCGTGACATTGGACACACCCTTTATTTTATTTTAGTTCTGGGTGATTAATAGATTTGGGAAATTCTGGGATCTAATATTCTAATCTTTTGGATTGTTGCTACTTGGCCACGACAATCTTTCGCTGAGATCGGGAATATAAGGATGGGATTAAAACAATTTGAAACTAATTCTACAAGACTGAAAAATATTTTAGTCTCAAAGTAAGGGCAAAAAAGTCAAAAGAGCATTATGGTTGGACACATGTGCTTGACCAAGTGAAGGGAAAGGTTAGATACATCTTACATGATCATCAAGAGGCAACCTCCGAAGGATCCAAAATGGTGAATTATATATATATATATATATATATATATTGTTTTTTGTCCTTTACTTTTGCCATTCCGACCGGTGTATGGTGATAGTGCCTCCTTATTCATTCAATCCGGGTGGACAAATAGTCATGATTCTTGCTACTTTCAAAACTTGGATCTTTGTTGATTTATGATTGTAAGAGATAAATCCTAAGATAAGCTCTTATTGTAGTTGCCCATTTGATTATCTAGAAAATGTCAAGCCATTTGTTGATAGCAAGAATATGAATTACAAGATGGTTTGTTGATTACAATGTGTTAAGAGCTATAAAGAGTTGTGTTTACAAAGTGTATAAGTGTAGTAGGTCAATTCAGGGCTAACTATTGTCTATATGTGGATCGTCTATATATATATATATGAGAGTCTTGTTTGGTCCTTAACTATGTCATTAAAGGGAGGTTATGGGTATTAAGGGAGATATAAAGGAGGTGTAGTTATGAGGTTGTTATGAGGGAGAGTAATGGAGGTATTTATGAGGTGGTCATAATGAGAGTAATAGTCTAGCCATGTTAAAGGTCCACATCGCACATGTGTTCCATGTGCTTAATCACCCCGCTCGGTTCGTTGTCTCATTCCGAACCTTAAAGTTGGGTCGGTGGACCTCCGGCTTTGAGCCATGTTGGGCTTTATTTAACCGTTCCGAGCTGGTTGATATTTGATGCTATATCACTATCTACAATTAATTATACAATGTAACATTAATTAAAACATTATATATTTTGAGCTGGTTGAAATATGTTTCCTTCTATTAGCAAAAACTTATTATCAAAGGAACTTCTTTTTTATTTTGGTTTGTATTATATGGTTGATCAATAGTTCATGAGGCTAATATAGTTTTCTAAATATATTTCAAGTGAAATTGCCATTCGCAAGAAAGCATTATCCAATCAGGACATGTTGGTCTAATGGTTATCGAGGTGGGGTTCCTCTTGGAGGTCATGGAGTCGATCCTCTATGAATGCGGGATGGACAATCCCCTTTGTGTAGTCCAAAATCAATAAAATAAATAAATAAAGTAAGCATTACCCTATTTCAAGGAGTAAAACTAGTTTTAGAGAAAGCACATAAAATCAAAACTAAAGAATCCATATGAATTAATACAGATTAAAATTCTACAGCAATGAACATACATATTATGGTCACCCAAACACCCATTCTCTTCTTCCCTTTGCAACCTCTGATCAAAACCGGTGTACCTAGTAAAAACTTCGACCACCAACAAGATGGTCAATGAAATCAACCATGAAACTGTGGGATATAAATGGAGAAGGAAATAAACAATGAAATCGTGGGATATAAATAGTCCGCCATTAAAAATGAAGTCTGAAAATCGAAAATTGCAATATAAAAAAAATAATAGAAGCTGACAATTAACAGGTAGGCAGTAGACAGAGATCTAGAGAGAGAGATTTGATTATTGAGTATGTGTATTGAACAAAGTTGATCACACTATACATCCCAATAAACCTTTTTCAAACTCGACAATTCTAAAAACAAAATCTAGTGAGCGAAACAACAAAATCCCACTCATTAGCAAGCAAAATGAATGAATATAACTTCACAACAACAAAAATTACAAAAATATTTGCCAAACCTTGTTTAAATAAAGTTACAACATCTTTTTCTTATCCTCTTACAAGCAAAAGCCTGGACACATTGTCTACCAACATATCTTGTTGACAAGTTGATGGCGGAGCATTACCAACAACGTTCTCTAAGGCATTGATCATCAAGAACAAAAGGAAGAAGAAAGTCAACAGTTTTCCATCGCTGGTCAACACCGGAGATCCTCTCAGAGCTGCTGCCGGAGCCGGTGAATCAAGCCATGAAGAAACTTAATAAAAGTGGCTAAGTATTCTCTTTGAGTGCACACCAAGTAATGATGTATTATATCATAACTTCTATTTGCGTTTTGGACTTGTTTGCAATAAATTTAAACTGTTAGGGACTAAACTGGTATTTTTTAATGTTCGTAAATCGCCTGCATACGTTGGTTTAGTTGCTATACTTTAATAATTGTTACATTTCATCCTTGGCTACTTAGAGTGCGTTTTGACTCTTAAGATAGTCATGTGACTATTATTCTATATATATATATGAGAGTTTACCCAATATAGGTAGACAAGTTTATGCAAAATGAGTTTAGTGTTGTTTGCTTATGCAAATTAGGACAACTCTTGGTGAGTGTGCCGGCTTTCTTTCTTTCCACACATGCAAATCTCTCTTGTCTTCTTTCTTTCTCTCCACCTCAAATATCAATTTCTCCTTGTTTCCTCAACCAAAACAAGTGATTCTTTATCCATATCAATCCTAAAAATGTCTACTTTCTTTTCCCATCATTCTCTGACCAAGAAATTCCGGCCAGATTCTAGCAGGATCTAAAATGTCCAGCTAGGTCAAAAAATGCTCTCTTTTCACTCTCTTGTCTTAAACATCAAACATTCTTCTTAGTTACAATTAAGAATTCGATTATTCTAAACAAAATGAATCACTTAAAGTAGGGTTTAAGTCTCATTTAAAATCGTTTTCTTTCATAAAAAATCAAGCTTTACTTAGTCAAGTTCTAGTTTCTCTTTGGATCCGTTTTGTTCTTGTCTTTCCGGCCAAACTCCAACTGTGCCCGTCATCAGAATCTAGTATCTGAGCTAGGAGCTCTTCTTGGGTCCGAAACTTCATCATGAACACCGGTCAATCATCTATGGTCCTACCAAATAGCATTGAAGAGTGTTAGATTCTCTAGAGACTAGTTGAGGCTTTAACCAAGAAAACCGAGAGTCTCTAACTCGATTTGCTCATGGAAAACAAAAGGCAGAAGCTTTTGCTACTATTAGAAATTGAGAGAAGAAGAAAACCCTTCATGAGCAATCTCATTTTTTCCCACATCTTAACACGTGATTTACCTAGGCATTCCCTCTCATAGACAAGATGATCCCACCAAATCGAAGCATAATCTTTGAGCTTCAAAGCAACCAACTTTACTCCATGCCATCCTAACTTGAAGCACCAAGGACTCTCTCATCAATCTCGTCATAAAACCTTGGCTTCAAGTAGTGAAAGTGAGTTCTCTATCCCATCTCGTCGTTTCCTATCACTATGAATGACCGAGAGCTTCTAAACGAGACAATATTGAGGCTAGGCCGTATTTTGAACATAGGTTTGCATCTCGTAATTAGCTTAATGATTTTAAAATTGATCTTCTAGAGTTCAATGGTAAAAGAAACCCCGATGCATTCATGGAATGGGTGACAACACTTGATAGAATTTTTTAACTTAAAAACGTTGAGGAGCATAAAAGAGTAAAGTTGGTTGCTTTGAAGCTCAAACATTATGCTTCGATTTGATGGGATCATCTTGTATGTGAGAGAGAATGCCTAGGTAAATCTCGTGTTAAGACGTGGGGAAAAATGAAATCACTCATGAAGGATGCCTTCTTGCCTAGGAACTATAAACAATGCTTGTTGAATGATTTTACTAATTTCAAATAAGAAAATGGCTCGGTTGAAGCTTATATTGATGCATACGAACATCTCTTGTTGAAATGTGGGCTTAGGGAAGGAGAAGATGTTACTATATCTCGTTTCCTATTCGGTTTGAATGGAGAAATTAGTGACATGGTTCAATTCCAAAACAATCGAAGCTTCAATGATGTGAAAAGGCTAGCATTGCAATGTGAAAGTATCCTCGCTCACCAACAAGCTAGGAAAGGAAAGGGAACGTTTCAAGCTTCATTTCAAGCTAGGACAAGTAACTTCACCTAAAATCCATAGACCAATGATGAGCCCTCTAGCAAGACCAATTGAGACGCCCGTTCCCGACCCCACCATAATGCAACCGAGTTCGGGGCCCCATAATCCAATTTCCATTTATTCCATTTTTACTTATTCAATTTTAGTCACATAAATGATAATTCACCACTTTAAATAATAAATTCATGTTACACAAATACCAAATGTTTCGGAAATTCAAGTTATAATTATATAATAAGGGATTGAAAAAAATTATTAAAATAGACATCCTAATGCCGCCATACGAATGCTGCGGAGCCCACCTTATTCCTTATCTTACACGAGTACTTCGCCGCTACGAACAATACACCACGTCTCGACGACTAACCTGGAGAAATATGTATTTTTGTAGAAATCTGTAAGCTATATGCTTAGTGAGGTTTTCTATAATCATTTGTCAACACTTAAAACCATTTGTCAACACTTAAAACGATTTCAATTTTTGATAACATATTTAATATTCATAGAATATTTTAAATCAATCAATCAGTTGTTTTAATATGATATATGCCATATCAAATTTTAACACAATATGAACGCAACAGTGAAAATAAATAATGGATCAAGTTACGATACCTAGTCGTAACGATCCTCCCCACGTATGTGAGTTCCCATGCCAGGAACTCGTCCCTACCAGACGCTGGGTAATCCGCCTTTTGATCAATAAATACCACTTGGGTTGAACTTAGGCAACCGTCAACAAGTGGTTGAATTTTTTATGGGTTCTTCTACAATTTTATTTCAATAAAGCAAAACTTTTGCTTTAATTTATTCGAAGAATATTTTCTCCAGTTTTTATATCAAATTCATATTTATATATATATATATATTAATTTTCCATATATAAATCACTTTAAAACAATAAATAGATGTTATATGACGTAGTATATATTTGACAAAAATTTAAATTATCACATAATGAAAATAACTCACCTCAATAGCTCCTCGATTTGTTCCCGTACTAGTATCGTTGCGATCTATCGACCTATCGAAGTAGCGATTATTAATTTCATACGTAGTTACGCTTATCGGAAATAAATTACACGAATTAAGGCTTACGCGTCACACTCGTCGTCGTAACTCTAATTTAGATTTAAAATATTTATCTAATTCATTTTATATTAATATTATCTTAAAATCCTCTCTTTTGTTTTAATCTATAATTAATTTCCTTAGTTCAATTATTCAATTAAATATTATCTTTTATATAATAGAAAAATATTTAAAATTTCACATAATATTCCAACTCATATAAAATGATATATTATGATTTTTCCATAATTTACTAAACTGAAATATTATTTTAAATAAATTTGAAAACACTTAGTTACATTTAAATCATTTCTTTTAACCTTAAGTAACTCAGAAATCAAAATAAAATAGATCCGATCTCCAATAAATCCAATTTTACATACTTATGTTCATAATAATATAATTAACGTACTGGTAAAATTTGGTAGGTTCATGACCAGTAAAAATGATTTTATTATGTTTGGAAGATTTTAAAAACAAGTTTAGGGTTTCATTTAGGGTTGGAATCCGAACCTATATGAATGTGGCTGGTAGAATGTGGCTAGTAGTACATGTAGTAGGAATAAGGTAGTATTTGATATGTCTTTATGTATTGGGAATTACTCCTAAAGATTGTAAATTTGCTATTGGAAATTGAGTGTTCAAAGTTGTAATTGGATATTGATAACAATCTTTCATGTAGTAATTTTAGTGTAGAAATAAATTTCTTAGCATAGTATATTCGTTACTCAAATCCATTTATCTCAATTGCATCTAATCGTTGCTTGACGTAGAAGTAATATCACATAATAGTGTTTTCGACGTAAAAATCGCAAATTTATTTCAACGAAGAAATCGTTAAATTCGGGTCATTACAAATTCGGCTAGCTCCAACAAGCCTAATCCAATCCTTATGTTCCTCCTAGAGCACCAACACCATATCCTCCTAGAACAACCGGCCAAAGAGCTAGTGGCAAGTGTTTTAAGTGTGGTAAGCTCTGCCATTATGTGAGTTCTTGTACCTCTAATGTTGTTAGGCGAATCACTTATCTGATGAATTTTGCAATGATGGTCAAATGCTCCCGGATCAAGAAGAAGCACTAGAAGAGAAAGATGTTATTGAAGATGTCTTATGCAATGGGGAAGAAGAAGAAGAAGAAGAGGATCTTCTTGTTTTGATGAACTTATTGAGTCTTGAAGCAAAGGGTGAATATTGGAGAAGGAGAGCATTATTTCAATCTCGTTGCAAGTCTATGGGAAAGGTATGTGAAATTATTATAAACCGTGGAGCTTATGAGAACGTTGCTAGTGCTAAAATGGTAGAGAAGTTGGCTTTACCTACTATTCCACATCCTATACCTTATAAACTTACATGGGTGGACCCAAAGCACTAGGTGAGAGTTTGGAAGCGTGTCCGATTTCCTTTCTCTATTGGGGATTACAAGGATGAAGTTATATGTGATGTAATTCCTATGACGGCGTGTCACCTCCTACTCGGAAGATCTTGGCAATTTGATAGGAGAGTTCATCAGGGTATGAAAATACTCATTCCTTCATCAAAGACTCAACGAAGTACAATCTTACTCCTAGGAAGCCGGCTTTAAAGGAAGAAAATTACCCTAAGAGTCTCGGCATAACCTTGGCACACCTTCATGGAGGATCTTGGCCCCCTCTTCCCAAGGTAAAATCTACATCATTCCTTGGTAGCTCTAGTATGTTGATGGATCTGAAGCCTATTGCGAGTTTGTTGATTGTTCTACCAGTTCTTATACTAATATGAACAATGCAAGTGATAAGGATCTTCTAGACTTGAAAACTGTTGATTATTGTTCTTCTCCATGCAATGTGTTTGTTCCCCCATGGCGGTCCCTTGTTGTTTATGATTCTAATGTTGTCAAGGAAAATAATGTAGCTATATTTGATGATGAATTGCTAGTCTCCACCGAAGATAAAATTTCCTTTCCAATTGACGAATCTTCTCATGAGTTGCCTAATATTGATATGAACTGAGAATGGGGAATGAGAATGGGCAAGTTTCTAAGTGGTTATCTAGTTTGTGTTAAGTGGAGCAAATGTGGCCATGGGATGAAGCTCAATGGCCGTGACCTACTTGAATTCACAAGTGATGATCCGTTTGAAATTGAAAAGACTATTGACCATGGTTATTATAAGATCAAGTTGGGAAATGGAATCTCTTGCACGGTGCCAACCAATGCTCTTTCTCATCGTCCATTAATCAAGATTGGGACTTCTCTCAATAAGGTTACTTTTCAAGAGTGGGAGGATGATGGCGGAGCATCACCAACAACGTTCTCTAAGGCATTGATCATCAAGAACAAAAGGAAGAAGAAAGTCAACAGTTTTCCATCGCTGGTCAACACTGGAGATCCTCTAAGAGCTGCTGCCAAAGCCGGTGAATAAGCCATGAAGAAATTTAATGAAAGTGGCTAAATATTCTCTTTGAGTGCACACCAAGTAATGATGTTTTATCTCATTACTTCTATTTACATTTTGGACTTGTGTGCAATAAGTTTAAACTGTTAGGGACTAAAGTGGTATTTATTAATGTCCATAAATCGCTTGCGTGCGTTGGATTAGTCATTATGCTTTAATAATTGTTACATTTTCGTCTTTGGCTACTTAGAGTGTGTTTTGACTCTTCAGTTAGTCATGTGACTACTATTCTATATATATATATATATGAGAGTTTATCCAATATGGGTAGACAAGTTTATGGAAAATGAGTTTAGTGTTGTTTGCTTATGCAAATTAGGGCAACTCTTGGTGAGTGTGATGGCTTTCTTTCTTTCCACACATTCAAATCTCTCTTGTCTCATCTCTTTTTTTCTCTCGACTTCAAATATCAATTTCTCCTTCTTTCCTCAACCAAAACGAGTGATTCTTTCTCCATAGCAATCCTAAAGATGTCTACTTTCTTTTTCAATCATTGTCTGACAAAGAAATTCTGGCCAGATTCCGGCAGAACCTAACATGTCCGGCTAGGTCAGAAAATGCTCACTTTTCATTCTCTTGTCTTTAAACATCAAACATTCTTCTTAGTCACAATTAGGAATTCGATTATTCTAAACAAAATGAATCTAAAGGCTATGTTCTTGCCATTCATCATTTAAAGTATGGTTTAAGTCTCATTTAAAATCATTTTCTTTCGTAAAAATACAAGCTTTACTTAGTCAAGTTCTAGTTTCTCTTTGGATCCGTTTTGTTCTTGTGTTTCCAGCCAAACTCGGGCCATCGACGACTGTGCCCGCCATCACAAGTGACTCAATTATCTCCAAGTTGGTGCATCCAATCACTAGGTTCATTATAAATATCTTTCGTATATGGTAGGTCATTAGAGATTCATGGAATACTGATTTTAAAATTACATGATCATAGGATCTTCCATATATAACTTGTTGTATTATATTCATATATCGCTGCTTATAATTATAGACTAGTAGTATGATGAAATAAATGAATTATTATTCAATATTTAAATTTTCGATTTGGTATCAGTGCATACAGGTTGTTTTGGCTACGAGTTCTTGTAGTATGAAATATAGTAAACTTGAATCTGATTCATCTGGATTATCATCTCTGCCTGTTGTACATGTCCAGTCCAAAAAATCCCAGTTTTAATGCCGGTATCATCCTTAAAAAAAGTAATTATGATATATGGTCTCAGATTATGGAGATGCAAATTGTTGGTCGTGAGAAGCTTGAATATATTATGGGTAGAACTAACCCTCCAAATGAAACCTTTGCAAAATGGTATGCTGAAAATCATAAGGTTAAAGGGTGGTTGTTGACTTCTATGTCTCTGGAAATCATGAAGCACTACATTCGATTACGTACTGCGCGTGAAATTTGTTCTGCTCTTGCCAAGTTGCTCTTTGACGGGTCAAATGAGTCACAGAATTTTGCTCTAAATCAGCGTGTTTTTTCAACCAAACAGGCTGGTCGCGCTTTATCTACTTACTGTGCTGATCTTATTGAAATTTTTCAAGAACTTGATTATCGTGATAAAGTTCAAATGAAAGATCTAGACGATGTTATTGAATATAAGAAATTTGTTCAAAGATTACGTGTGCACATCTTTCTCAATGGGTTAGATGCAAACTTTGATCAAATTCGAGGGGAAGTTCTTCGAAAGGATCGCGCTTTGGATCTGAAAGAAACTTATGCCTATGTACGTAGAGATTTTGATCGTCGAGAAACGTTGAAAGGTGAATCAGATCGCTGAGAATCCGCTACTATGGTTGCTCATGAAAGAAAATGTCAACAAAACAAGCCATCTGGATCATAAAGTAAGAACGATAACATATAATTTGTGCGTTCTCACTATGGAGGAAAAGGGCATACAAAATCCAGGTGCTATGATATAATTGGATATCTAGAATGGTGGGATCATTCTAAGGCACCTTGGAAAAAAATTCAAGGTCTAAAGGCCATGCTTCTCCCTTTATTGCTAAACCATCAAACAAATAGCAAGAGAACCCAACTCATGAAGCTACCGTTGCTTTTGCAAATTCATCATTTGATCATGGTAAGGTTCTTAATACTATAACATCTAATAGTAGTACATGCATAATGAATTCTGGTATGACTGAACATATGACATTTGATGTCAATAATGTGAAGTCCATGAGATCCTCCATGCAACAGGTAGCATCTACATCCAATGGTGATTCTGCTCCTATAATAGGAGAAGGCTTAGTCACTCTCACAAAAAATTTAAATTTGGATTTTGTTCTTGTTGTTCCTACTCTTAACCATACTTTGTTATCTATTGCACAAATTATTATTGTTTTGAAATGTTTTGTAGTTTTTGGCCTGACTTTTGTGTTTTCAAGGATATACAGACACGGAAGACAATTGATTATGGTACTAGAAAAGGTAAGCTTTATTATCTTGATCTCAAACCAAAAAGCTCAAAATAGTTGGCTCATGTGTTTGTAGCAGATACATCGGATAAACTTCAAAAAAAAAAATTGGTTATGGCATAAACGTTTAGGACATGCATCTTTTGGATATTTGAAAAAATTGTTCCCTAAATTGTTTTCTCAAATTAGTATTGTGGATTTTAAACATGATGTTTGTGAAATAGCAAAATGTCCTCGTGTTCTATTTTCAATAAGTATGAATAAGAGTCTTATGCCATTTATGATAATTCACTCTGATGTTTGGTGCCCAGCACCAGTTAATTCTTTAAGTGGTGCATGCTGGTTTGTTTCGTTTATTGATGACCACACACGAATGACTTGGGTTTGCTTAATGAAATCAAAAAGTGAGGTTAGTTTGATGTTTAAAAGATTTCACAAGATGATAACCACTCAGTATCAGTCTCATGTACAAGTTTTTACGCAGTGATAATGGTGGTGAATTTTTTTAATCTAGATTTGAAAAAAATCTTGACTTACATGGCATTGTTCACCAAACGTCTTGTTTGAATTCTCCCCAACAAAATGGGGTAGCTGAGCGTAAGAATCGTCATCTTCTTGAGGTTGTACGTGCTTCACTATTTGGAGCTCACACACCTGCTAATTTTTTAGATGAAGCCATTGGAGTTGCAGCTTATCTTATCAACGGAGTTCAATCAAGTGTACTGGAATTCCAAACTCCATCAGACATTCTTCAAAAATCAGTAAGTGCTCCTTTTGAAAGAAATTTGCCGCCTAAGATATTTGGTTATGAACATATAAGGAATAAATTAGACATTCGAGCCTGTCGGTGTGTATTTGTCGGTTGTGGTTCACATCAAAAAGGATATCGATGTTATCTTCCCCCTTCTAAAAAATTATATGTCAGTTTTGATGTTATATTTCATGAAGATATTTCGTTTTATCCTATTCCGAGTCCCACTTCAAGGAGAGAATCGAAATGAAGTGGAAAATTATCATTCTTTTGACATTATAAATTCTTTAAATTATGATAATAATGGAGACATCGGTACTAGCAATGATAAAATGCTTGAGAGTAATCAATTTAATGAAAAAAGGCATGACAAAATTGATGAAGGCCATATTATTGAGAATGACAATTGTACAAAGGAAAATTTAATGCCTTTAGCCTTTGACCATGAATCACATGTATTGATGAAGAATCACCAATGTTTGTTTCTCAAAATGATACACCATCTAACCAATTGCCTTCTCAAGATGATTCTACAACTCAGGTAAATTCTGCATTGCTATAATTAAAAATACTATCCGATAGAGCTATAAGAGGAATACCAAAAGTAAGATATGAACCTATTCTCACTTCAGAACCTAAGTATCCTCTAAGCAATTTTGTTTCATGTCATAATTTGTGAAAAGAAAATTTATCATTTGGGAATCACATATCAACAGTATTTATTCCTAATGGTGTGCGGGAAGCATTGGGAGATCCTAAATGGAAAAAAGCCATGAACGAAGAAATGAAGTCTCTCCAAAAGAATGCAACATGGGAAATGGTTTATCTCCCAAGAGGAAAGAGACTTGTTTGTTGTAGATGGGTGTTTACCGTTAAATACAAAGCTGATGGAAGCATCGAACGCTACAAAGCAAGACTCATCGCCAAGGGATATACTTAAACTTACGGAGTAAACTATATAGAGACATTTGCACTAGTGGCAAAAATTAATACAATACGTAGTTTGTTATCCTTGGCGGTGAATCTTGATTGGTACTTGTAATAGTTCGATGTAAAAAATGCATTCTTGCACCATGCAAGAAGAAGTTTACATGGTACTGCCTCCGGGATGTAATATGAAAGCTAAAAATCGAAATCGAGTTTGTAAATTGAAAAAGGCTTTGTATGGTTTGAAGAAATCTCTTGGAGCATGGTTCGGAAGGTTTACAAAGTCCATGAAATCAATTGGTTACAAGCAATGTAACTCAGATCATACTCTCTTTTGGAAGCATAAAAATGGAAAAGTCACTGCTCTTATAGTATACATTGATGACATGATAGTAACAGGGAATGATCTTGAAGAAAGGAAGGCATTACAAGACCATCTAACTCAAGAGTTTGAAATGAAAGATCTTGGACAATTGAAATATTTTCTCGAAATTGAAGTGTCCAGGTCAAAGAAGGGTATTTTCTTGTCTCAACGAAAATATGCCTTAGATCTATTAGAAGAAACTGGTTTGATGACATGTAAGCCAGTTAGCACCTTAACAGAAGAAAATTTGAAGCTAGGAGTGAATCCTGATCAAGTTCCAGTTGACAAAGCACGTAATCAGAGATTAGTTGGGTGACTGAGGTATCTAGCACATACTTAACCTAATTTAACTTATGCACTAGGTGTTATAAGTAAATTTATGCACTCCCCAAGTGAAGAACACATGAATGCCGTCATTCATATCTTGCACTATTTAAAGTATTCTCCCGGAAAGGGTATCATGTTTAGGAAAGGAGATAACAAGGATGTCAAAGGTTATACAAATTCCGATTGGGCTGGGTATATCGATAAAAGACGATCTACTTAAGGGTATTTCACATTCGTTGGTGGAAATTTGGTTACTTGGAGAAGTAAAAAGCAAGATGTAGACCCTGTTCAACATGACTAAACCAAGCACATTGAGATAGACAGCCACTTTATCAAGGAAAAGTTGGATGCAAAAATTCTTGAAGTTCCTCACGTGCGATCTCAAGATCAACTTGCAGATGTACTCACTAAACCAGTTTCAGTTAAGTCTTCAATCATTGCATTAGCAAGATAGGCATGGGTGACATCTACGCACCAACTTGAGGGGGAGTGTTTACAATTGACTCAATTATCTCCAAGCTAGTGCATCCAATCACCAGGTTCATTGTAAATATCTTTTGTATATGGTAGGTAATTAGTGATTCATAGAACATTGATTTTTAAATTACTTGATCACATGATCTTCCACATATAACTTATTGTATAATTTTCATATATAATTGCTTATAATTGTAGACTAGTAGTATGATGAAGTAAATAAATTATTATTCAATCTTTATATAGTACGTCGGGTGATTTACCAGAGAATGCAAAAAACACACCATTACCACCGCAACCATTCTCTGATGTCTCAATATTGTCGTATTCATCTTGAGTTGCGTATAAAGAAATTTCTCTAACTATTGCTCATACCATTAATGGATTTTGACTACTCTTAGTGTACCGAGATGATTAATTAAACCGGTTTGAATCCTGGTTCAATGGAGACTTTGGTCGACCGAATCAATGTCGATTTATTTGGTTTGTCATCTTTGTCCAAAACTTATTAAGATTATTATTGTGAAGACTTAAACCAAGGTGAATTAGGAAAATATATTATTTTCCTATAAATTTGGAATGTATTCTTTAATGAGTTTGATTTCAAATTGTAGTCAATTGAAGAAACCCTACAAATGTGCGCATGAAACATTGTTCCTGTAACGGAATAATTCACGCAGAACTCTGTTCATGCGACATTGTTCACGTGTGTTCATTGATACTGCTCACCGGTTACTGTTGATGCAAAATATTGAGAGTTTTCGAACATGTGTTTGGTCGCGTCTATTGTCGACACAAGATCTTATCGTCATCATCTACCGAGAAGACTTCACGAGGTAATTATAGCTCTAGTGTTAGGGTTTGGATTGAACTTAATTGATTCACTTATATGTTCATCTTGGGAAATATCTTAAAAATGAGACAAATTATAATTCTTTAGAAAAGAAAGGGATCTTATAATCAGGGAGGTTATAGAAGTACTTCATCACTACTAGAAATCATTGGATTACTAGCATTCGTTTGTGGGGGAATATTGCTTGACGTTTAATGGTAATACTGTTTACCAGCCACTTATAGCCGACTTTCTAGCGAAATCCAGTCGCTGGAAAAAAGCTTGATGGAAACTTTTTTTCCAGCAAAATAGTCTGCCTTTTTCTAGAAAATTTTCCCGCAAATTATGTGCCACAAATCTACCTAAAATCATCCACCAACCTTCCAGCCACTTACAGCAGCTTGGTTTGTTAGTAAGATTTCTAGCCAATTACCGGAGGTTGTTGTTGTAAGTAACCTTCCAGCTACTTTTGTTGCCAACTTAATGCTGATAATTTAATCATCTTGCCAGATTCATTGTTGATACTTTTTGCCGGAAAAATAATCACTAAATCTCCGACAATTCCATTTCCAATGCTCTCATTGCAAATTAATATACAACCTAATCAATAACAATATAACATTTTTATAATTTTAAAAAGAAGTACAATTTGATAAAATGAATATATCTTAAGATACATGAAAGTCTAAGATAGTTTTACAAAAAGTTGAGAATATAATTAGTAGTTCTTGTCCAATCAATGAATACAAAAGTGGAGCTCAATTCTAATACATACATGTTCTAAAAATGAAGCTTAACGAGCACATAAAGGTGCTCAGTGTAAGGGATACAAGTCTAAATACCATCAATTCCAGACATGGAAATTGACAAGTTAATTTCCAATGCATGGATGACCTGCAGTAATTGACTGTGGATGCCAACTATATAAGACAATACGCTTTGAATGGTATTAGGCACTTACGCTACTATTGGATCTGCAATTAAGAGATTTTTGACTAGGAACAAAGCCATTTGGAGGAATCTGCATTTCAGAAAGAGAATAATCCCGAAGCCCATAAACACATGGCTTGAAAAAGCAATATAAAAACAAATGAAGACCAATAGTTATGAGAGCTCAAATCACCAATAACAGGAAGTTTATATAACCAGCTAAATCAAGCCTGATTGACCTATGATTTTATGGGTAGACTCTTAATAAATTCATATTCGACTATGTACAATAGATTTTGCAAATTCCATCTCAAACCCCCTGAATAAAATTGAAACAGAGCTACCAATCACCCTAAGTGAGCACAAAATAGATTAGAGATTATTGTGACAAAAAAGATCACGATGAAGGAGTGTTCACAGAAGTACGTCGGCACGATCAAAACCTGCAAATAGAGTAGGGAAATAGGGGGCGTAGCTACGGAAAAGCGTCTACATTCAGAACGTGACAAACAAGACACACCACAAGGCCTTGGCCGAGGGCGCTCAGCTACTGAATTGTGTTTTGCGAACACTTGTATTGTGTTTCACTTGTGTTTTAGGATTAGAGAGATTATATGGGAGAGTGTCCCATTGACTGAAGGATTTTATTTTCCATGATCTTCTATTTAAGGTAGAACTCTTAATAGAGAATATATCTAGGTCCACAAAATCAGCCGAGGAAGCTATTTTGTTTCGAAACTCTTATGTAGTCAGCCGAGCTTGGCCGCCCTACTGTGTTGTCCGAATGATGGTTCGGTCAAGCTGTTGCCGAAGGCTTTTCCACTTCAAAAATGAATTCCAATTCTCATGTTCTTATAAATGCAGCTTCACGAACTTCTACTCTAGAAAATCATATGTAGAAAAGAATTACTAAGTAGACAAAGCCCAGTCTACGAATCCAAGTTAACACCAATTGCTAAGTGATTATTGAACCTACGTACAAAGAATCGAATATATAAAACAAAACCCATAATAAAAGTGACGAGAAACTTCACCTTAGAGAGGCGACAATTTCGATTAAGAAATTTCAAACTGGAAACCTATATTCAGAATACAACCCCAACGATAGTTAGATCATAAATGATAAATGATTGACAGTAGATGGAGATAGTGAGATAAAGAGAGAGTGAGAGACTTACCATTATAAGAGAGAGAGAGAGAGAGAGACTCGTACGAGCTTGGAGTCGGAATAGTTTTGAAAGCACCATATGGATAAGGAGATCTATTAAGTGGCCGGTTGAAATTTCAAAATTCTTTGGAGGTGCGGGGGTGGGAAATTGCCAAATACTGTATTAATTAAACAAAAAGCCCCAAAAGTTATTAAATTTAGAGTTTAAGTTAGAAATTTATTTTTTTATTTTTTACAGTGTACTAAACGTTCCCAAATAATACTTTACTAATTAGACTACTTACAATATCTGCAAGTTTTGTTGCGAGTTTACTTGCAAATGTTCTCGCTAGAAAATTTTTGACGAAGTTACTGACAAATTATCCATAGGTAACTGTTTTTCATTTAATGGCAAACACCCTGCTTGAAATATAGCTAGTACTTCCAGCAATAAATTGGTCGTCGCAACACTTTGTCAGTAATAGGATGCATTCTAGAAGTGATTCAGATTAGGATTATGGTAAGTTGTATCCATGGGATAGCCTAGAAAAATTTCACATACTTGTAGTCATAAGTAGTGAGGTAGTTTCACTTAGGGTTTATGGCTAAGAGTTTTGCTAGGGCGAGCCTTGGAAAATTCCATTGCATTTGTAAACTTTGATCATAGTGAAATAGTTTCTGGACTAGGTCCCGTAGATGTAGAAACCTCATTGGTTTCAAACCACATAAAAATATCGTGTGTTGCTTTTATATCATGCACTACACATTATCTCTACTACTGTTAATTTGGCATGCACAATAAATATACGACTTATCATAATCTTGATAATTAGGGCAAACCTATCAATTTGAGCAATTTTATTACAATCATGACATCCTGGGTTAGATGCCAAAATTAGGATTAGAGATTGAAAATCATATAAATAAATATGTTTATCGTTGAATCGGTGAAGAAATTGATGAAATCGTCAAAGAAAATTGTGCATACCCATTTTTGGACGAACTGGGTCGGGTCGAGTATGAATCTGGTTGGATAAACCCGCTAGAGGTTGAGGATGACAGTTTGGTCCCTAATGTTTTATTCTGTATGTTTTAGTTCTCTAAGTTGAGTCACCATGTGACGTGTATGCCATGCGGACATGATTATGAAGACTAAACAAAATAATGTTGACACGCCAGCGATTTTTATGGTAGATATGACTTTGTTAGAATTTTAACGGTTCATGTATGCGGTTGGTAGAAAAAGTTCACGAGATATGAACTTGTTAGCTAAATTCATTTTCAAGAAAAATAATGCAATTATCCCTTAACATCGACTTGGGATGATGGATATAAAATCCAATTAACTCGGGATTATTACATGAATACTGCCTGAACTATACAATCTTTTCCATCTTACTACCTAAACTATCATTTGTTACGTTTTCCTACCTCAACTTTACAAAAGTTATATCTATTACTACCTCACGTTTAAACTATCCTACATGGGACTCATCGCAATAACATCCACCATGTATTATCTGCATGGATATATTTTTTAAAAACAACAAAAGTATTAAACACACCATTTTGGTCTTCATGCCAAAACGCATGTCCTTGGTTCCAAAATGAACAAGGTCATTTTAATCAACTAAAATCGTAATACCTGATATTTAAAAAAAAAAAATCGTAATACCTACGGTTTCGAGATACAGCAGCACAAATTAAGTATATACCAACTCAGAGCCTTGAAAAAATTTCCATAACATGATAAATATGATACTGCATATGTTAACCTAAAAAGAAACTTATCATGATAAATATGATACTGCATATGCAAAAGATACTTCCATAACATGAGTTTATAGTTTGTTCGTCGGGAACGAGACTATAAAAGAGTGGAGAGCACACGCTTCTTGCTAGTGAAGTTGTACACCTTGATTTGTAAGAATGGAGGACCCTTTGAGGGAGATTTGAGTGTCTACAGTCTGATGTGACCTACAAGGCTCACCACGAACCCGACTAGGCTCAAGTGGCATTGGGTGATCTCTAGAGACAGAGGGCCGACTCGAGTAAAGCGAGAGTGAGGTTATGACTATACGTCTACTCAAGTGATGTGTTGTGTCTTAATTGTCTTTCTTGGAGGTCAAGTATGGTCTATTTATAGGCAACTCTAGGGTTTACCCTGTAAAGACTGTTTTGCCTTCGGGCGGAGTGCTGACGAGGGTGCCCGACTTGGACCCATGAGGGTCATGTTGTTAGGCAGACACCCCTGATAGGTAAGCCGACTCTTAGGGTCGGGCACGGTCCTTGCCGTTGCCCTAGCCGGTCAGACAACTCTTACTCGGAAGTCCTTCCCCTATCATTTGCCCCCTTTCTTGTATGAAGAGTTATCTTCGTGGAAGAAATCAATCTATATAAGACTCTCTGGGATGTTTTAACCCCTTCGAGGAGCTCTATGCACTAAGCTCGTTGTAGCTCGAATTGAGCACTTTGAGCGTGACCTTGATGTATCATGATAAAACTCCCGACGACTCCTTTTGCCCCCGAGCGCCTAGTCAGGTCCTTCGTGTCATCGCGTCCAAGTGACCAACGGGTGTCAGGGGACAACAATGCTAGTTGGGCGGATAGAGATCTTAATCGAAACAAGCTCAATTTAGATTGGTCCAGTTCGATTGGGGTCGATCCGACCCGACTGAGTAGATCGATTCGGGCCGGACATAATGAAGAGGCGTATCGTTATTGATGAGACGTATTTATGAGATGTATTGAGCCTCTCTATCTTCCACTATTTGTACAAGTTACTTCATCATGCCTTTACACCCTTTTATAAATAGGAGGATGGCCCTTCTCATTTTAACCATCTTCAACAATTCAGAGCAAACCTACGCCTCCACTTTAAAGAGCGTGCCCGATTGCAAGAGATTGGCCGACAATAACCTTAGTCTTCTCAACTCTCATCCTGACAATCAAAATGTCTTCAAGGGAATCGAAGAAACAACAGCCAATGTCGGGTGATGTCTCCCCAGTAGAGACAACACAAAGCAGGTCGGTCACCGAGAGTGATCCCGTCAGTGACTCGTCCGATAGCGAGGAGACGGGTTCAAATGAGGACTTCAATGCTGAGGAGGTGCAAAGTGAGAGTGAGTCCGACGAGGCTACGGATGAGAACGAAGCCAACGAGGTCAGTGAGAGTGATGACGATAATGAAGACTGTGAGGTTGATCGGAGG
The DNA here is from genome assembly GCF_046630445.1 of Rutidosis leptorrhynchoides. Classification (NCBI taxonomy): domain Eukaryota; kingdom Viridiplantae; phylum Streptophyta; class Magnoliopsida; order Asterales; family Asteraceae; genus Rutidosis; species Rutidosis leptorrhynchoides. The sequence goes on along the minus strand of NW_027266534.1, from coordinate 16,163 downwards.
ACTAAGGGTCAGAGTCGGAAGGTGACTTGATCTATATGTGTCGAACCTTCTACCCGATCCCCCCATTCTCCCAAAGACTAACGCTAACATGACCTTCTCAAAGATGCACAACAAAAGTTCCACACTTAAGAACAAGAAATTAATGTCTAAGTGGGGCGATTTGTACGTTTTGCCCGACGGCTACTGGCTTGAGATTTCGTGCCCGACTAACAGAATTTAGACATTGCCTGAGTGCGGGATGGTAATCCTCAAGTCCTTCTTCATCCACTGTCTTGGGGTTCCTTTCTCGAGCTTCTTCGTTCGTCTGGTGTACTCATGGGAGATTGTACCCCTGCAGTTGGTCGACAAGGCAATCGCAACCATTTGCATGTTTGAGGCCAAGTGCCTTTGATGCATGATTGAGCCGACTCTAAAGATGTTCCAAAATCAGTGGGGTTTGGTTAAGGCCTATCCGAAAAAGCCCGACGAATTCAAAAGCAGGAGTAAATACGCCAAGCCCGACAGTAAGGGTAAGGGCAAGGCCATCGCGTTAGGCGGTAAGACAGGTGCTTGGCACGTGCCCGACGAGAAGATGAAACATCCATGGAAGGGACGGTCGGGTGTCCATAAGGGAGGGGGGACAGCCAAACTGATGCACACCATTAAGAAACAGATTTCTAAGACATGGCGTTCTGAATTCTTTTTTTTGGAGGGGACCAACTTTTCAAGTAGACCTTTAGGAGCGGAGAAATAGGGCCTGGAGACCTCGGAGAGACATCTTGACAAGGATGATCATTGGGTGAAGTTGATGAGCGAAGAGTCAAGAGGAGAGAGACCTACCCACGTAAGTGTTAAGAACTTACTTCCATTTAAATTTATGAGATATGGTCGGTTCTTGTCCTATGATCAGCGAGAACCTCGACCAAAAATACACTAACACGCATTTGTTTTGCTTTTGTGTTTCATTTAATGTCAGAACCTTCTTTCCATCGGGAGGGAGCCCGACGACTTTCATTGCAGTTCCTTCGCTATTATTTCTTGTATCATGCTTGACTGACCATCTTGTTCCCCTTGCAGAGAGTGATGACCTGAAGAAGTTCGCCCACAATCAGAGGGCGGCTCGAAAGCGAATGGCGAAACTCAATGAGGAGAGAAATGCCGGAAACCAGTCCAACGCTCCGGCTGGGTCAAGCCGTCCTAAGAGGAAGGCCGACAACATTGAGACCTCTGCCCCGACCATTGTTGGCCTTGGAGCCACTAAGCCTCCTGTGCCTGATGCGCCCACTCCAAAGAAGGCTGGTCAAGCTCAATGGCATATCCGACTACCTTTCAACAGTGATGTTGGGATGCTGTCGCACTTGGAGAATGCTGTCGACATTTGTTCTCGAACAGTTACTCAAGCGGATAAGAATGAGATGGCAGCTTTACTCGACGAGGAGATAGCCATGCATGCTTGTGGCATCAACAAAGTGGTAAGCCTCCTTCTTTTCCTTCATTCCATTTAATCATGTCGAATCAAATTTCAACATCTTCTATGTATTCAGTTGGGCTCGATGTCTTACTAGTCGAGCTCTACAACTTCACTTTTCTAATGCCGACTATTTCCTTTTTTGCTACAAGGGCTCGATTATACCTACGAGTTGGGAGCTTGTTATGAGGCTATGAGTCTGGATCCGGAGAACTGAGTGAAGAAGTTAGAGGCCACTAAGAAGAAGCTAGAGTTGACGACAGAAGTAGTCGAGGAGTCGTGGCTTGCCAAAAGGAAAGTGGATAGGAGCTCGGGGAGAGCACGGAGAAGGTAGAGAAGCTGAAGACGTCGGTCAGCACCCTCAAAAGGGCGGTGCAAGATGCACGATTTGAGGCCAATGAGGTAGTGGAAGTCTACAAGAACTATGCTGAGTATAAGGCCGACGTCAACAAGTCGAGCGAAAGGGCCAGGGTCGAGGCTCACAAATCTTTATTATCTACCCGACTCTCCTATCAATGTGGAGGATGCTGACTTTAATTTTGCTCAAGAGGAAGATCTGCTCGATGTCGAGAAGAAGAGACAATTGAGGTGAACGTTGTCGACCCAGGTCACACTGAGCAGAAAGACCTAGAGGGGATTCATCCCGACAAGACCTTGGTCGGCATAGATGCTGCCGACAATAACCAAGATCCCGACACTTCGAGCAAAGACCCTCGTGTTGCCATATGAAAGCTACCCAAGCCTTCTTGCCCGACTATAGTTGTCTCTTCTCTAGTCGGCTAATTTTCTTTATTGGACATTTGACAAACTCTCTTTTACTTTTACTTAAGGATGATTGTATAACATTCGGTACTTGTAATTATGTATTTGATATTTGTTTATGCTTTCAGATTTTTTTTTCGATTTTTAATCATTTTTGCATTGCACGGATCATCCCTAATTAGTAAAATTTTGCATCAATTTTGCATCGATCTATTTGATGTTTGTATGGTAGTTGCCCGAACGAGAAAAAGTGATCGGCTAAGTACTAGTCTGATTTCTTGACTTTTCTATGTTAGGTCTTTAAGTTTTACGCTTTGGTTCACATACTTGCCCCCATCAAAAGGAGTCATATCCGAGTCGGTCTGACTCCTGTCAAGCATATCAAATTCTAAACGCGCGATGTTGCCTGACGAAAAGAGACGATTTGACAAGTCTAGTCGGGTCGACTTACTGCAAGTCAGGTCTTTCGTACTTAGAGGAATTTTAAGGGAATATGTTGAAAGGATAGGAACGACTAAAGTTTAAGGAGTTCGCATGTTAGCGAGCTCGACTTAACTTATCGTTGTCGGGCACCCTATTTTCTTGTTAGAGCGACTAAGGCTTGAGAAGGTTGTCGTTGTTCGACGAACCCCAACCTATCTTTATCGGGCTCTATCCCACTTTCCTTAAGTTTAGCTGAAGAGCTAAAAATGAGTGCCACTTAGCTAAGACTCTTGGGTCCATTTTTACTAAGAGTTAGGCGAGCTTTTCGCAGTCTAGTGGTTTTAGCTGAAGAGTTGTGTAACCGACAAGTGCGTCTTTGGGCTTTTATGAGTTTGACGATGGCCAAGTCGCTTCCATAGTTGGCATCGGCCATGAGAAGTCTTTAAAATTTAGCATCGGCCATGGTGCTTCATTCATTGGCATCAGCCATATGAAGTCTTTAAATTTTGGCATCATCCATATGAAGTCTTTGAGGTTGACATCGACCATGGTGCTTCCTTCATTGGCGTCGGCCATAGGAAGTCTTTAAGGTTGGCATCGGCCATGGCGCTTCCTTCATTGGCGTCGGCCATATGGAGTCTTTAAGGTTGGCATCGACCATGGCCCTTCCTTCATTGGTGTCGGCCATAAGGAGTCTTCGAGGTTGGCGTCGGCCATGGTGCTTCCTTCATTGGCGTCGGCCATATGGAGTCTTTAAGGTTGGCATCGACCATGGCCCTTCCTTCATTGGTGTCGGCCATAAGGAGTCTTCGAGGTTGGCGTCGGCCATGGTGCTTCCTTCATTGGCATCAGCCATAGGAAGTCTTTGAGGTTGGCATCGGTCATGGCACTTCCTGCATTGACATGGGTCATAAGAAGTATTTAAACCGGCCATGGCGCTTCCTTCATTGGTGTCGGCCATAGGAAGTCTTTAAATTTTGGCATCCACCATGATGCTTCATTCATTGGTGTCGGCCATAGGAAGTCTTTGAGATTGGCATCGGCCATGGGGCTTCCTTCATTGGCTTCGGCCTTATGAAGTCTTTGGGGTGGCTTCGGCCATAATGCTTCCTTCATTGGTGTCGATCATAGGAAGTCTTTAAAATTTGGCATCAGCCATGGATCCAAAGAGAGGGGATCCGATGAGAGGGGATCCGACGGAGTGGATCCCATGAGAGGGGATCTAACAAGAGGGGATCCGATGAAGGTGAGGTGCATGGCGCTCAACCCGAATTGATGAGGCAGCCGGACAAGCTTCCCTTAGGATGCGGATTTGAGACATGTTGAGAGGCTCTTCGTTTGTTTTTATCCGGTTTCTTTCCTTTACGACCATTGTTTCGACGACCACCACCGTACTTTTTGGGACCCTTCTCTTGTGATTCACAACCTTCCCTACAGGTGTCAAGCTTGCCTTTCTGAATGAAATATTCAATCTCATCCTTTAATAGCCATCATACGTCGGTGGAGTAGCTATAATCCTCGTGGATTTGACAGAAGGAGTCCTACTGCTTTCTATTCGCTCCAGGCCTCATGGATTTCGGGTAGCAAATGTACTGGGTGAGACTCCTGAATGGGCATCTGTTGCGCTCCTTATCATTATTTATCTGCCCTTGACCTTTATCGTCGGGCTTTCTCTTCCTATACAACTCTTTTCTGATAGCTTCCTGCATGACGTCCTCTACTAACATCTCCTCACTTGCCTTGGCCAAGAGATCGACCATTATCTTCGGCAACCTATTTGCTAAAGCCACTGTGAGCACTTCATTTATTGTGCCGATTGTGATTGCGACAACACTCACTTCGGGAGCAAGATCTAGGATTTCGTTGCAGGCGCCCATAAATCGAGCCACATAAGCCCGAATGCTCTCTCCCCTATGCTACCTTACTAAGAAGAGTGAGGCTAAACTCCTTCCCTACACCTGCCCTCCGACGAAGCGGTGAAAGAAATGGTTGGCGAGGTCAGTAAAGTTGTCGATCGAGGGCGACAAGAACATGCGTAACAAAATCTGGAAAACATCCTCGAGGGTGACGGGGAATGCCCGACAACGAATGGCATGGGACAGTCCATCCAGAGTCATTTCCCACTCAAAAACCAAAACGTGACTCCTAGGGTCTCTTGTGCTTGTAGACTTTCTCATGTTGGGCATTTGCCATCTGTTGGGAACCGACTCGTTAAGGATACGTCCCATGAAGGGCGGCGGTTCCATCATGTAAGCCTAGGTCGCCAAGGCTAAGGGATTCGCTCTGACAAGTGCTCACATGTTGCCATAGACAGGTTGATTCTAATAGACGGGAGCTTGCCGCTGAACAAGAGGCAATGGGTTAGGATCATATGGCTGGGCAGCGGGTTGTTGAAGGTTGAAGAACTTGAGCTTCTCGACAGGAGCTTGCTACTGTGGCAGTGGTGCTGGACAGGGTAAATCAGGTCGAGCACGGATTCTTTTCTAAATCTCTTCTTCAAGGAGTCAGTCAATAGTATTGCAGAAACTCGAACGCCTGACAGATAAGGCACGACAATTTTTGTCTTAGACTATATTTTGGGTCACGAGAGCGAGGTGACCCACTCTCATCACCTTATGCGGTTTCCTCGGGGAGGTCACCATAGTTGCGGGGGTCATTCAATATGTTTTTCTGGTAACTCCTAGCTATGAGTCTTTTACAGAGGTCGTCGGTCTTCCTCAGGCGACCATGCACATCGTGGTCAGCTAATAACCTTCCCTCGCTTTCGCGACGCCTAATAAGGGAGTTACGTAGGTCGTCCAAAGAGATTTCTCTATGGTGTTGATTAAGGTCTTGGCGAAGATCCGCCCGACGAAGATTGTTGAGGTCATCAAATGTCTTCCTTGACCGGCGAGACTGAAGGAGGATGATGGGATGACTCTCTGGCTATAACCTGCCTGAGGGGGTTGTTCTTGGGAGGACAAACTTCATTCTTGTTGGGTCTAGGAGAGAGACCGACATGAACGTCAGCAAGATCCGACCGAGATAAAGGTGGTTAGTCCTGATCTTCACGAGGGTGAGAGACATTGTTGGCAACAACATTCTGGGGAAAAACTTTATCTTGAACGAGGTCCCTTGATTTGTACAGCTCCCCGCGGTCGGCGAACGAGGCTATAAAAGAAAGGAGAGCGCGCGCTTCTTGCTAGTAAAGTTGTACACCTTGATTTGTAAGCATGGAGGACCCTTTAAGGGAGATTTGAGCGTCTATGGTCTGAGGTGACCTGCAAGGCTCACCACAAGCCCAACTGGGCTAAAGTGGCGTTGGGCTTTTTCTAGAGAGAGAGGCCTGACTCGAGTAGAGCGAGAGTGAGGTTATGACTATATGTCTATTCAAGTGATGTGTGGTGTCCTAATTGTCTTTCTCACAGGTCAAGTTGGTCTACTATTTTTCCCCCAAGTGGGAGTGCTGACGAGGGTGCCCGACTAGGAGCCGTGAGGGTCACGTTGTCGGACAGACACCTCGGATAGGTGAGCCGACTCTTAGGATAGGCAAGCCGACTCTTAGGGTCTCACTCGAAAGTCCTTCCCCTATCAAAATTAATACTGAATAATCAGTTAAGGATAATATAAAAATAAAATGAGCCACCAAGGCAATTTAAGAAAAGATGAGCCGACTAATCATCAAGACAATTTCTACTTTCTTATGGCAAGCCTCCAACACCAGAATTTTCTTTCCTTCTAAGAATTTTGTCTCTTCATGGCACATGCACAATCCTTCTATTATGACAACCAAGCTGCAAAGAGAGATATTTAAAATTAAAATTTCATTAAATGAGATATATAATAACAAATGATGAACTATGGTAATCAAATTAATCTATTAGCAAGCATAGGCTGATAACATGGTGAAGTCTAAAATGTACTTATTTCCGTCTCACAAGAGATGCAAATTTTTACATGCAATTTGCATTGAAAAATTTACATTTATTTTAGGACGGAAATTGTTTATATTATTATATATTATTATTAATTATTAACATACAAAATATGATTTCGTATTTCATTTATTTACATATATATACACAGCACATAAAAGGAAAAAAAAATGGTCCACTTTAACTCGTTTACGCTTAATTATCTTCTACATCTTCCGTCTTCAAATATATAATATTTTGATTAACGTGATATGGTGTAAATAAGAAAAATGTAATGAAGATATTTTTGTCAAAAAAAATATTTTTTAGATTATGCATAGTATTTTGCTCAATTTAAGAAAACTTAAACAATATTTTTTTAGACAAACTATTTTTATTACATCATATTAAGATATCATATTAATTAAAATAAGCTATCAAGTATTTTGAAAAAGAGATAGTAATGTTTAAGATGTCATGAGATTAATTAGGAAACAAGAATAGAACTGGGCTCAAATCAGTGGACGGAAAAAATAGGCAATTTTCAAGACACATGGATTGTTGAAAAAATCGATGGACAAAAATTCGTCAAGACAACTCATCAGAATTAAGTTCTGGCAATTAATGAAAGATTATGGTTATCAAGATCATTGGGGGTTAACTCAAGAAATATTATTAACGTATGAGTTATCAGCAAGATAAGAATCCTATCGAATCTTTTGATCAACGGAGGAATGATCATCAAGAAAAAAATCAATGGTAGAGTATGAGTGGACAACTAGTATGAATAGACCATAAAAGAGGATCTTCTATTCACTTTTTCATTTGAACATTTGAGTTAGAGTGAGGTCAAAGCATCTGAGAGACTCTCTCTCATTGTTGCCAAAAAATTTCACAAACCATTGGCTACCACAATTCATTTGAGTTTGTCATAGTCAAGCGATAATTACGAGATTGTGTTGTCGTGCGACAGAATCTGCCTAAGCCATAAGGTGTTTCGATTGAGAGATATTCAAAGATGAATATTAGAAGTCCATTGCTAATATTAAGGAGGAGATTTGCCCTAAGAAAGATTAGGCTTGGGATTAGGATGTAGCTCTTCCCTGAGATCAAAACCGAGGTTCAATTCCCAAATAAGTGTCGTTGGTACACTTCGTAAGTGAGTACTAATTCCTAGGTTGTGCCTCGCTTATGTCCATAGTTGATCTAGAGATATAGATCATGTAATTGAACAACGATATCAGAACATTGTTGTGTTAACTCCCTATCTCTGAGTGTATCAAGCATATGAGATAAAAATTCATTAATGCCCCATGTCATCTTGTTATCGTGCCTGGTTCACATCATGTGTATTCAATTCCTACACACTTAGAATGTTTTATCATTGTTGTATCTCATTGCATCATGTGCATGCTCGCATAATTGCTAATGGACATGTATGTGTGCACTATTTGAGTCTGTTGCTGCAAATTGCCTGGGCTCTTCACCTGTGGTCACGGTATCTGTTGACACAGGTCTGCGGCAGTTTACGTTAGTTGGCAATTTTCGTCAAACCTCATTTATTTCATCAGATATGATTCGATCCTAGTATAAGCCAGAAAGGGAAACTAGTAACTTGGTAAATCTCGGTTGATTCGATTTAGCTACATTGAAGATATGATTTGATTTAGAGCTTTACTTAGTTTCCTTGTTGAGAAAGGAAACTTTTCACTAAAAGAGAAGTCAATCGTATAGAAGATTTGCCAGATTGTTTGATCCCTATTCAGTGGGATTCTGTGAAGGTGATTGTCGAGTTAATGTTGAAGATCTTGATTTGATTTGATACGGCTTGGAGCAGTATATAAAGGAGACAAAGAGACAAATCAGAGATGCACTTCTCACCTTCTTCATTGTACCTAAACGAAAGCACTTCCAAACTTTGAGAGTTGTTATCACAGTGCATTGTGTTGTAATACTTGTAATCTGAAAGAGGGTTGCAAGAAGCCCTTGCCCGTATTGGTAAGGCACATCGTGTGAGTCCTAGATTGTATTAGTTTAGGCAGTATGAGGTAAGAGCGAAGAGTACACTTAGTAAAATAGGAGGTAGGTTATATATGAGCGAGTTGTAACCCGAGTACTGTCCTATTGTTACAAGATAGTGGAATACCGTTTTACCTCTGGGCTAGGCCCCGCAGATGTAGGGAAACCGAACTGCGTAAACATATCGTGTGTGCCTTTTTATTTTTTGCACTGTGTTTTATATTGTTGCGCTAACAGGCTCCTGTGAGCACACCTGTTGTTTAACCTGTGATTACAGTCAGTATCACCCTACAAGTGGTATCAGAACGGGATCGAGAAAGCATCTCGAGAAAAGATCTTGCAGATACTGACTATGAAAGATAAAATAGAAGAAGGTGGCTCAACCACACGGCCTCCATTGCTCACAGATATCAACTATGACTACTGGAAAGTCAGGATGAAGTGGTACCTGAAAAGTCAAGATGAGGCAATCTGGCGTGCCATGCAGGTACAGTGGACACCCCCCACTGTGACCACAGAAGGCGTTGTGACCGTGAAGCGTGAAGATCAGTGGAGTGTTGCTGAAATAACCCTCTGCACAGCCAACAGTAAGGCCATTAGCATCATTCAATGTGCACTTCGTCCCAACGTATACAAGATTATTCAAAACCTTGAAACTGCAAAAGAAGCCTGGGATGCACTCCAGCTTACCTACGAAGGGTCTCGGTCAGTGAGGCAATCAAAACCGCACATCATCTCTAACAGGTTTGAATCTCTCACTATGAAAGATGATGAATCCGTTGCTGAGTTTGAAAAAAATATTCGATACATAGCTAATGAATCCTCTGCTCTTGGCGAGGTAATTCCTGAGTCGAAGCTGGTAAGGAAAGTGATGATCTCACTGCCCGAAAAATTCAACTCGAAGATAGATGCAATCAGCGAGTCAACTGAATTCGAGAATCTGAGTTTTGATGATCTGATGGGTAAACTCATGATATTGGATATGCGTAATAGGGACAAGCCCAAGGTGAAATCTGTTGCTTTCAAATCAAGTGTGGACAACGATACCTGCGCGCACAGAGGAAGAGCAGTCGATTCAAAAGCAATTGGCACTCCTGACTAAAAACATGGGAAAATTGTACAAGAAGTTCAACAAGCCTAAATTCAGAGATTATGCTTCCCCAAATGTTCAGAAGAATGACCAAACCTTCCAAACAAAAACTGAATCAGGAGGAAGGGGTCAGAGATTTGCACGGGGTGAAACTAGTGAAGCAAGGACCAGATTCAAGAAAGAGAAGATCCAATGCCATGAGTGTCAGGGGTTCGGTCATATAGCTGCCAAATGTGCTAACACGCTTGAAAAACAGAAAAAGTCCTTTATTTCCACGTGGAGTGACGAGGAACAGTCTGAAGATGTGTCTGAAACAAGCGACAGTGAGGGTGAAATCGAGTTCCCTACATATAAAGCATTCACAACTCATATCTCTGTTTCTGAAGCAGTGACTACAAGATCTATCAGCACAGGTATTCTGCACTCAGAAGATGATTCAGACAGTGACTCAGAAGAAGATATTCATGTAGCCTTTAAAAATCTTCTTGATAAGATGAGTGAATCGCTTCGAATCAATCATCTTCTTTCCGATGAAGTCGATCAATTGAAAGAAGAACGGCAAGCCTTTGACAGAATAAGCGAGAAATATGAAGAAGAGATCAAGCAGCTAAAATCGGACTTGGCTGAATCCGAAAAGAAAGTTGAAGAAGCTAACAATGTCATTAAACGATTCAACCAGGGAAAAGGGAAGCTCGACGAAATTCTGACTAATGTTTCTCCAAAGAATAATGTCTTCGGGATCGGACACCAGACATCAAAGACAAACAAAGGAGAAAACTCTGAGCACAAAAACAGAGTGTCAAAACGCCGTATGATATGCGACACGCCAGGACACATTCGACCATGGTGCTATAAACGTCAGAATGACATTCGAAGGTTAATCGCTACTCTCCCTAATAAAGCACCGAGAAAGAAGGTTGGTGTCATAAATCATTCTCACCTAAGGTCTGGGTTCCGAAAAAGGAATTCAAAGGGCTCATATGCAGATTTTTCTCCAAGTACAAAAGTGACTGGTACTTTGATAGTGGTTGTTCACAGCATATGACAGGTGAAGAAGAACTGTTAAAAAAATATTGTCTTTAAAAATAGGGGAAAGGTCACTTATGGAGATGGAAGTTCGAATTCCATAATTGGAGAAGGAAGCTTGCCAGTGTCTTCAAAGTCCAAAATAAAAAATGTACTGCTTGTGGAAGGACTTAAACATAATCTGATTTGCATAGCACAGATATGTGATGAAAACTGTGAAGTCAGCTTCAGAAAGCACGGCTGCAGGGTAATTAATGATAAGGGAGAAGTGGTCATGACAGGTACACGACAATCTGGCAATACTTATACCTTGAATGAAGATGTTAAATGTTTAAAGACTGGTGTTGATAATCTTCAAACATGGCATAAGAGACTTGGGCATGTAAGCTACAGAAAGTTAGCAGATCTGTCTAAAACTGGATCTGTGAAAGGGTTACCTGTGCTCACACATAATCCTGACATCACATGTGGAGACTGTCAACTGGGAAAGTAGACCAAAGAAAAGCATTCTAAAGTTCCTTATATCACTACAGAAAGGTCTCTGCAACTGCTCCACATTGATCTGATGGGGCCCATGCAAACTCCGAGTCTTGGAGGTAAGTCATATGTGTTTGTTTGTGTCGATGACTTTTCCAGGTTTACATGGGTAGACTTTCTCAAAGAAAAATCAGATGCCCCAAATGCTATCATAAAGTTGTGCACCAAGCTGAACAATGATAGACGTAACACGACGGGAACTATCACTCGAATCAGGAGTGATCATGGACGAGAGTTTGAGAATGCTGTAGTCACGACATTCTGTGAACACATTGGCATTGCACATGAATTTTCAGCACCCATTACACATCAACAAAATAGTGTGGTGGAAAGAAAAAAATCAATCTCTTACAGAAATGGCACGTACCATGATCCATGCCAGGAATCTCAGCTACAAGCTATGGGGAGAAGCAATGTCAACCGCCTGTTATATCATTAACAGAGTGCACCTGCGACCACACACCAACAAAACGCCATATGAAATCTGGAAGCAGAAGAAGCCCTCAGTTAAGTACTTCCATGAATTCGGGAGCCCATGCTATGTGTTAAAGGACAGAGAACCACGAAGAAAGCTTGACTCCAAAAGTGAAAGGGGAGTATTTGTTGGTTATTCAGTAAACAGTATAGCTTATCGTATTTACTTTGAGAGAACTAACGCTATTACTGAATCAATCAATATTGTGTTTGACGATAAGCAGGAAAATACCGAAAAACACCGAGGATCGTGAACCTGGAGCTGATCAACCTCAGACCAACGATAACGCACCTAGTGTGGGAGCGTGGAAACTGAGGGTGCAAACAGTACTGAAAACGCACCTAGTGCGGAGGCAGTACCTGTGCGCACAGACACCAGGGACACGCAAGAAAATCCAGCTGCTGTCACAAACTCAAATACTTACCCTTCAATTCGCATTCAAAGGAATCACTCAGCTGACAATATCATCGGAAACATCTCAGAAAGAAACACTCGTAGAGTACCAAGGAAGAATTATAGAGACGTGCTTAATTATGTGGCATATACTTCGAAGATTGAACCAAAAAAGGTTGATGAGGCTCTCAAAGATGAGCATTGTATTCTGGCTATGCAGGAAGAACTACACCAGTTTGAACGAAACAGGGTATGGGAATTAGTTCCTAGACCAAAGGATGGCAATATAATTGGCACAAAATGGATCTTTAAAAACAAGTATGACGAACAAGGCAATATCACTCGTAACAAAGCTAGACTTGTGGCTCAAGGCTATACACAGGTAGAAGGTATTGATTTCGATGAAACCTTTGCTCCTGTTGCACGACTTGAATCTATTAGATTGTTGATTGATGTGGCTGCATATGGCAATATAACACTGTATTAGATGGACGTTAAGAGTGCTTTTCTTAACGGGTACTTGAATGAGGAAGTCTATGTGGAGCAGCCAAAGGGCTTTACAGATCCCATCTATCTAGACCATGTCTACAAACTGACCAAGGCTCTATACGGTCTCAAACAGGCCCCACGAGCATGGTATGAACGACTGTCTGTATACCTGTGCCAGCAGGGCTATCGAAGAGGTGGAGTGGACAAAACACTGTTTCTCAAAGCTACTGATAATGCTTTGACCGTAGCACAGATCTATGTCGATGATATCATTTTTGGTTCAACCTGTGAAAAGGAGAGAAAACAATTTGTGCACAGTATGGCGAGTGAATTTGAGATGAGCATGGTAGGAGAATTAAACTATTTCTTAGGCTTTCAGATCAAGCAAGAAAAGGAAGGTACCTCTATTACTCAAGAAAAATATGCCAAGAATCTTGTAAAGAAATTCGGGTTGGAGTCGTCTAAACCTATAAGAACTCCAATGAGTACCACTGAGCATTTGTCTAAGGACATAGATGGGGAAGATGCAGATCCAACTCTCTATCGAAGCATGATTGGCAGCCTGTTATATTTTGTGCTAGTAGACTTGACTTGTGTTACAGCGTAGGGGTGTGTGCACGGTACCAAGCCAATCCCAAACAATCTCACGTCAAAGCAGTAAAAAGGATTGTGCGATATGTCTCAGGAACCACAGGTTTGGGACTATGGTATTCTAAAGAAACAAATGGTGTATTAGCAGGCTACAGTGACGCTGATATGGCAGGATGTGTTGACGATCGTAGAAGCACCTCTGGAGGCTGTTTCTATTTGGGAAGCAACCTAGTGTCGTGGTTCAGTAAGAAACAGAACTCTGTGTCTCTATCCACAGCTGAGGCAGAATATATCTCAGCCAGCAGCTGTTGTGCACAATTGCTCTGGATGAAACAAATGATGGAAGAATATGGCCTGGAGCAAGGTGTGTTGACGATCTACTGTGACAACACCAGTGCCATTAGCATATCGAAGAATCCTGTACAACACTCTAAAACAAAACACATCCAAGTACGTCATCATTTCATAAGAGAGCTGGTCGAAGAAAAGAAAGTGAGCCTGGAATATATCTCAACGGAAAAACAACTTGCGGACATCCTTACAAAAACTCTAGATGCAAATCGTTTCGAGTTCTTGAGAGGAGCTCTTGGACTTTGCACCATGACGTGACCAATGAGATAAGTGCTTCATCCTTGTATATACTATCTTTTGTTTCTTACTTATTTATAAACAAAAAAAATGGAAAAATCAAAAACAAAAATACTGTGCAAATATACATGTGTTAACAGGTTATCTCAGGAGGATCAGGATGCTATCCAGCCCATCGGAGAAACAAGGAGAGACCTCCTTATAAGTCCGGAAGACCTCTGGGCCAAAAGATGAAAATAAGCCCATCTCATGTAATGGGTTGGCAGACAGAAAGTGATCAGCAAACTGGGCCGAATGCTTGTGTGGCCCATCTGGTGCGGTGAATGATATGGGGTTTAATGGGACGGTCAAGTTGGCAGGCCATGTGAGCGCGTTGCCTGTCGCGTGAAGAAGATCTTCCCTCGAAATTTCATATTACACGAAACGGGAAGTTGCAGAGCTGACAGAAAAAGCATTCAAAGCAGTTTCCTTTTTTGCTCTCTCTTGCAAAATCAACTCCTTTCAACCGCTCACAATTCTCCCAAACCCTAAGATTATCTCCCAATTCACGGCAATGGCAAGAACCAGAGGCGGCAAACAGACCACTGCCAGGCGTTCCGCTCGACTTCATCCACGGATGAAGAAGACACAGTCGTCGTCGTCACACCCTATCGTGCTCTCCTCCCCGGAATCATCACCGCGTCTGACTCCACAGCCGCGCCGCCCACTGCCTGCGCGAATGGCCGACGACATTGCAGCATACTACTCCGACAGTGGAGACGACACGGTGGTTGCAAACCCCGAGACAGCTCTCATCGTCCATCCTCTGTTCCCTGTAAGTCAATCTCTTTCTCCCTCTCGTAGGAGATGTGTTATCATTGAGATTGCTGAATTAAAGGCATCTGAAAAGTCGGAAAGTCATGGGTCGTCTGGAACTCCTGTTCCGGCGGATGCTGAAGAAGCAGGCAATTATGAGCCTACTGCTGCTGCTGATCCTGCTCCCACAGAGGATGTTGCCTCTGAAGAGATGTCTGAGAATCCTGCAGGTCAGACTGATACAGCTGTGCCAACAACACCCGCTACCACATGGAGTGTTTATGAAATTGCGGTCCCTGTTGCGGACCCTATGGATGAGGATTTTGATCCTGTTGAGGTGGAGCCTGCTACCACTGAGGCAGACTCTGAGGGGGAGCACCAGGCCGATACGGGTGCTGCTGATGTTGAGGGTCCCCACTTAGCTGAGGACTTGGGGGATAATGAGATGGCTCCCAGTGAGAGGGAGTATCAGGCTGACATAGGCGCTGATGCTGAGGAAGATACAGCTGCAAAGACTGTGTCTGATGAAGTCCCTATGGCCACTGAGCCAGAATTTGTTGCTGAGCCTCCAGTCATAATCAGGAGGTCTGGAAAAAGAAAGCGCACAGTATCTCGCCCGAGCGAGTATGATGAGTCTGAGGCCACAGGTGAAGGGAAGAAGAAAACGAAGAAGACCAAGAAAGCAAAGCACATCCATGGCTCGACATCCGGGGCTGAGACAGAGGCTGTTAATGCCTTCGTAAATGCTGCTGCCAGAGATCACTGGCCCTACGTCTGCAGCAAAACTTTATTGCTGAACGACTCCTCGGATCCGAACAGGCCAAGGCTTTTTCCCTGAAAAGACTGCTGAAGGGGGAAAACTTGTGGGCCAGTGTGTCTTGGACTTCCCAGTTCTCTGAGAAAGTTGTCCGGGAATTCTATTGCAATCTGCCCAAGGACATCGACCAGCCCACCTCGCTGAACTTCCAGCGAGTCTATATTCGAGGTACTTATTACTCTTTCTCTCCCTCGCTGCTGGCTGATACACTTCGCTGCTGCAATCCGGAAGAAGCCTGCACAGAAAATTATGACCACATAGCCGCTGAGCTCACAGGTGGCCGCAAGCGCACCTGGCATGCCAGTCACTCGGTTCTCAAGCCTGGAGACTTGACCAAGTTCTACTCTGCTCTCCACAAGGTGGCCATTTACAACTGGATGCCCTGCAAGCACACAACGACAGTGAGCCAGAAGTTAGGGCTGCTGCTGTACTAGGTAGGGACCAGAGTTGCCTTTGACCTGGGTGCTTTGGCCTACGAGCGGATTATCTTTTTTTGCAGGCCAGTCGAAGAAGTTCGGCAACTATGTCTTTCCTGCCGCCATCTTCAATATGCTGGTCAAGCAGGGCCTTGTGGTCGCAGCAGATGAAGGGTTCACCCAACCAACCAGCTCTCGGTTGTCAGCCAGACCTGCCTGAGGTGAAAGGATGGTTACTTTTGCTGAAGCAGCAGCTCCTGTGGACGCTAACGCACCACTCTCTCCGAGGGCCAGAGCCATTACACAGGCCACTGTTCTATTTCTGCGCAAGGAGGAATATCAGCTGAAGAAGCAGCGCAAGTTCTTAGAGGCCCAGTTGGCCCAGATCTAGCTCTCAAGGGG
>NW_027266533.1:0-123762 GCF_046630445.1 Rutidosis leptorrhynchoides | reverse complement strand
ATTATGTAACTTGAGAAGCTTGGCTAGCCAATGCAAATGGCTCATATTTAGCATGTGAGCACCTTGCATGAACATCAACAAGATTGTACTTCTTACGGACTCGTGTAGCATGATCGAGTATCGTATTATACTAAGAGCATTTAAAGAGTATTGTGAATTTAATGGGGAGAGCTGGGTACTCAACTTCGATGATCTCCTCCAACTGTCAGTAGGAATCCATCTCACCCTTAATGCAAACCCCATTGTTAAGAGTAACATTTCTCAATAAAGAGGATGATGTCTTAAATTTGTAGTTGTTGATAAAGTACGTATTGAATTTTTTTGCTTGTCTTAACAGCCCCTTAGACAGATCCTTTATGAATTTGTTCTCAATAGGGTTTTGTTCTCCCCTACAATGATTAGGGAAAATACAGCACCTACATATTAACTTAAGTAGAATAAATAAAACCTTTGTGATGATCTATACTTACATATAATTTGAACCATCTAGCGAGATTTTCTTCCAATCACTCATTCACTTTTCATCACTGAGTCCGGGATTTAACCGTCGTAGCTCACTCTCACATCGATTTCATTAGTGTAAAGAAAAAAATTTGTTAGTAGTTGAATAATCATTGCGGACTAGAGTAAGAGTTATTTCGATTAACTTACTCCATATATGGTTCCACCTCCGGAAAATTTAATAGAATATAAGTATGAGTAGCTTTAGCCTCCTCGAAACTCAAAAACCTTTTTTCTATCTTTGACGTTGTGCGGCCCGGATAGGTGAAAATTGACAAGTTCCCTTCAATATCGTCAACTAATCCACCATCACAATTCTTTGGGATTCGTAGACTTTTGGTCGGGGCATCAATATCGAAGTAATGCTGAGAAAAGGCCGCTGCTTCCTCGACTAAGTAAGCATTTCGAATGGAGCCTTCCACTTTAGCCTTATTCTTGACGTTATTTTTAAATTTTCGGAGGAATCTATCATTTAATTAAAAAAATAGAATGATAAAAGGGAATATCTAATAAAAATGAATAGTAGATAATTGATTATATATAGAATTTACCTCTCAAATGGATACATCTAGCGATATTGAACCGATCCTGGGATTATCTCTTCGTAAGGAAGGTGAATGGGGAGGTGCTCCATCGAGTCGAATAAACTAAGGGGGAATATCTTCTCCAACTTACAAAAAATTTCCGCAATCCCCTCTTCCAAATTCTTCATGTCTCCGACGCTTACTTTTCTATACGACAAATGCTTAAACTCGGTGATTGCTTGCCAAACATTAGTAAGGAGCAACTCACAAAATGTAATTGGCATTAGTCGTTACATAAACACGTGTGTGTCGTGATTCTTCAAGCCAAACAACTTGTAAGACTTCATATCTATCCTTGAACTTAGGTTTGAAACATAACCGTCGGGAAACCTTATTTTGTTCACCCACTCACATACTTTCTTCCTCCCTTCCTTACCCAGGCTGTAATTAGCTTTTCGATATTTCTCGCTAGCCTCATCAATGCCAAGTTCCGGTCTACGACAATGAATTGCCACATCCATCATTTCCTTTTTAGTATCTTTTGTCTTACCTCGAATATCCATGATGGTATTGAAGAAGCTATCGAAGAGATTCTTCTCAATTTGCATAACGCCGAGATTATGAGGGATAAGGAGGTGTTCCCTATACGGAAGATCCCAAAAGATACTCTTCTTCTTCCAACCACGTGTACTACCTTCTGCATTGTATTCCTCATGATTAAGCTCAATGACTTTTCTCATTCCCAAATCATCAAGCATCAACCAAGTATCCTCCCCTAAATAAATTGGAGGAGGTCCATTGTTTACGGCTCATTTTTTTCTAAAATTTGTTTTTATCCCTTCGAAACGGATGATTTGGGTCAAGAAACATCCTGTGACAATCGAACCAACAAGTCTTCCCATAGTTTTGGAGGTAGAAGGTCAGATAACCATCCTTACAATATGGACATGCAAACTTCCCCACCGTGGTCCATCTTGATAACATCGAATATGCTGGAACGTCACTCGCAGTCTACATTAGAGCCGCTTTCATATGAAAGTTTTCCTTCTTTGACACATCATACGCCCTAAGTGCAGTGTCCCACAAGGTTTTGAGCTCGGCTATAAGAGGCTGGAGGTAGACGTCAATACCTTGCTTCAGATTAGATGGACCTAGACAAATGATAGTCAAGAACATGTAATCATCTTTCATACACATCCCAGGTGGCAGCTTATAAGGAGTAACGATGACTGGCCATGAAGAGTACTGCTTCCTTGTGTCTCCAAAAGGGCTAAATCCGTATGTGCACAACCCTAGTCGTACATTACAACTCTCTTCGGTAAACTCAGAGAATTTTTCATTCAGGTGCTCCCAAGCTTTTGAATCAGACGAATGACACATTTCATCGCCCACTTGAGTGTGTTCGTCATGCCATCTCATATGCTTAGCTGTTTCTCTCGAGTAGTACAACCTCTGGAGCCGGGAGGTAAGGGGAAAATAATACTTCTTGTGTGGAATTTTTCCCCTCTTGTATCTCAGCGTGCCGTAGAACTTGCAGCTCAACATTTCACTATCTTCCCCCCAAATATCATGCATCTGTGCTTGCAATAGTCGATATGGTCCACGGGCAACCCGAGACTCTTGAGAATCTTCTTTGTGCTGAAAAAATCGTCGACCATCGTGTTTTCCTCCTGCAAGGCCTTCATCAAGAATTTGATGATATCATCATAACATCTCTCGAATATGTGATGCTCTGCTTTGATGTTGAGCAACCTAATAACAACCTCAAGCCGAGAGATGCAAGAACCACTACACAATTCAATCCCGCACTCCTTCAACATGTCATAAAATCTTTGAGCATCTACATTCGAAGATTTTGGTGGGTGGTCCTCCATCGACTGATCATCTACCACTACATCGTCCTCCTCCATTGATTCATCATCATTCTCATTCTCCTGATTTAAGACATTAGCCCCCAAGTCTAACCATCTCCTTGAAGTTTTGGGGAGGATCGAACTCTTTGTCTCCTTCTGACTCAACTTCGAGTCATCTTAGACCGGTCTGGTTGGGGCACTAGGCTCTATTTGCCAATTGCGATAGTGCGACTCACCATGATGATACCAATTGTAATACCCCTTCATGAAACCATTATGATAAATGTATTCCCTAACCACATCCGGCATCAAGTAAGACAAGTTCTTGCAAATTATACAAGGATACAATATCTTGAACCCATTTTTGTGTGCCAATTAATCACATGCAAATAGTAGGAATTCATGGACACCATCCTCAAATTCCCTCGTAAGTGACCCATTCACATACCTCCTATACATCCATTCTCGATTGTTACAATCACCCATATTCCTCTATAATTGCCTAACCCGTTAAACAAAAAATATACGACTTCAAAACCATGCATAACATGTTAGTGAACCTATCATGCGATCAAATTCACATTTATACCAATATCTAACAACCTAACATGCGATCAAATTCACATTTACACCAATATATAACAACCTAACATGTGATCAAAATATCATTAACACCAATATCTAACAACCTAACAAGCGATCACATTCAACGATTAACAACATTTTTTTCCAATCTATAACAACAAACATGTGAACAAACATTTTAATCGCCAATCATTTAGCCAAGAATAAATACGGATTATTACATGATATCATACTAATCATACTAGTCATGCGAGTAGACAATAAAACAATATACATATATTTTTACACGAACTAAAAATATATACCTTCAAAGATGATGTGAATGATAGATTTTAATCCTCTTCAACCTGCACAAATTGAAATAAAAACAATTAATAAACATAATACATATATAATTAAATTAAAAAAAACTAAACTTCCTAAACCGACTGCCTGCCATCACCACCAACTAAAGAGGTGCGACGGCGGCAAAAAGGGCGGCGAAAGGGAAAGGGGCGGGTAGAGAGAGAGGGGTGATGGACAGAGAGGAATTGGAGGCATGGGGGAGAGAGCGAACGTCGACGGGATCTGAGATAGAGGGAAGGGGGGGGGAGAGAGATAAGATTGGCCGGCCGGAGATAGAGAGAAGAGCGGCCGACCGGATAGGGAGAGGGTGGTGGTGGCTTTGAAGAGAAGAGATGGAGACGGAGAGAGAGATGGCATCGACAAGATGATACGGAGGAAGAATGGGGTTTACCTTATCACTGTCACGTTTTGGAGATAGAGAGATTAATGTGTCGCGTGATTTGAGAAAAATGGAAGAGAGGGTTAAATTAGATTCAAAATTCTGCGACACATATTGGTGTCGCAGTTCTGATTCGTGACATGTGTCTTCTTCCCATTGGCTTGTCACCGCAGTTAAATCTGCAACACATATCGTTGTCGCAATATGTGTCGCAGACTTCTGAGCCAAAACACATATGAAGCCGCGTTTTAATGCCTGTCGCAAGCGTGTCGCACATTGTGTCGCAATTTTTTCATTTGGGAGGGATTTTTACTGCCTAATTTTTTGTTATTGCAAATGTGTAGCAACTGTGTCACGAAATGAAGGTCCGCGACAATTTGTTTTGTGTCGCAAATGTGTTGCATTTTTAAACGGTGTTGCAATTGTGTCGCTAATGTGTCGCCAATTTAGCTTGTGTCGCAAGGTTGTGTAGCAAAAATGCCGTTCTCGCATAGTGCATTAGGGAAAACTTCTCTCTATAGAATAAGGACACTTTCCTCTCTAGACTTGAGAAACTCCACGAGGCCCTCAGCATCATGGTGAGCCTTGCAGGTCAGCTTCAGGTCGTAGACACTTTAATATTCTTCAATATGTATTATGTTCTAAGTCATTCAAACCACCTCAAGACTAATCAGAATAAGGCGCGTGCTCTCCACTACTATCTCGTTTTGCATCTCGTTGAAACACCATCAAATCATGTTTTTGCAATACTGATTGTATCTACATTTAACTCAGGATTGTTTACGTATCCGCCACCTGTAACAACTGATCGAATAGTTACTCGTTGAGTTGTTATATTTATCGTTCAAATCAAATTTACACAAAAAGAGAAACATCTATCATTATTTTGTGAGAAAGTCTCTAAACCTCACCACCAGTCTAGGAGAGATTTATCAGCTATATGCCAGTGTCGAATCAATTTAATTCTAATAGTTATAACTAATTCATTTATAAAGTCTCAAAGCACAAACGCATTTATCCTATCGAGACATTCATCATTAACAGTTCATCGCACCAACTGCACACAAGATCTTTAGATCACTAGATCTATAGATTTTTGGATTGCATAACTATCGCTACCATATCTGATTCAATATCAACTTAACCTAGTCAAATCTGAAGATTTTGGTTCAGGATCAACTGAACTGAATCAGACTAGAAGAGAAGACACTGGTTCAATAACTGCTTAATTGAATCAGTCCAGACAATACAGTTTAGTATCAGCTTAACTAAACTAGTCCATCATCGTATCACGCTAATTCTCAGCTTTCATCGTCAACCACAAGAGAGACTTAGGCGTCATCAGTTTACCCAACCAAGGTGCATCAGTAAAATGCAGGCGAAACTTTGTAAGTTCTGGTTTAGTTCCTACTGACCTATCTATTTACTGTTCACTACACTTAGTTTATCTGTTGATTGTAAACTGATTATTAGTACTGGTCCAGTTGCTACAGAGTATGTATTTGTTTATCTGTCACAATTTATGATACTTTGAATTGTCTTTAGACTATTAGTTATAAAATATGTTAGTTCATACCGTACTATTGCTTTACAATTATTGTTTTTAGTATTATATTCAAGTTGTTAACAGTAATCTGTTTAGTTAGTACTGGTTCATTATCCGTTGTTGTTTAATATCTAGCTTAAGAATAGGATTATCATATCTGTATTTAGATTATTCTTAAGTAGATATTTTGTACATTTAATCAATCACTTTTATAAAATAGATATAATATATAAGTGATTGTTAGATTATGTTTGAGTACTATCTCGTTGAGTTTTCACATTAGGTGACTTAGTCGAAAAGAGTATGTATGGTATGAAAGCATGCATAAAAGAGGTCGAATTACGTCGCTTACAAATTAAGATGAATCGATCAAGAGACCATGTCACATGCATGAATGTATATATAGATAAGTTGGCTTGGTAGCTATCGTGTGCTGAACTACAGAGCAGTGTGGTCCAAGATATATAGTTTCGTGAACCTCTCTGCAAATTTAAATTGTAAGTTTTTGGAACTGTGCCACTGTTATCATAATTCAGGTTATAAAAGGGAAAGTAAATTGATGTTTGATGTTGGCTTTTGGCTTTTGGTTTATGCATATGTTAATTGTGTATTTATAAAGTAGTTGATGACGACCGTGCTTGGCCATGTACAATGCATAATGCTTGTTCAAAATCAAGCATACGCAAACATATATATACTACATATATATACTGAATTATATATAATGATAAACTTCATCCTAAGTATGGAGTATTTTCCTTCTAAATAATTATGTGGTTTCTAAATAATTATGTGGTTTCTCGATCACAATTCACAGAACTCCAATAATCTTACACATTCCGTCCTCCAAATTATGTATACTTGATGCATGCATGACCAATAAAGTCTATATTTCTGGCAAGAATATAATACTCACTAATGCTGTGATTATATATAATAATTCTTACATATTTAACATTCATAAATTACAAACTATTATTGATATACATATTATTGAGACACAATAAAATTCTCTAAAATGAATAGTTTCACTATTTAAAAACTTTAACAAAATAAGGCTCATATCACAATTGTTCTTCCCATTCATTGAATTTTATATATCCATCCTATACTTTATCTAATAATATTTATTAGTCTTTTTATTTTGTTTTTAGTTAAGTAATTCCAAAAGTTTTTTGACACGTGTCCACTTTTCATTTCTCCTAGCAAATAATTTTGAAATTTTAAAGCTCCACAACTACGAATTGAAGCCACGTTGTGAATGCATACTACATCAAGGCATTGTTTGACTTGATTATAGACTTTTCTATTGTCACTTTTTGACATTAGAACATTCTGGAATAAATTAGTGATATGCACCTTGGTGTAGTTATATAATGATACGGCAGGGGCTGTTAGGTAATTTTGATCGTGGAGTAATAAGCGACCTCTGCTTAGGTCACACTCGAGTTTTTCTTGATTTCGTTCCCTTTGCGAAACCATGAGTGCCCAGGACACGAAGACCGTCGACCTTATCCTCCTTAAAAGGCCATGAGCGCCCAAAGCCGAGGAGGCTTATGGTCCCACTCCGTACAGGTCTGTTTTATAGTACTGTGCGTCTAAGAAAACCCTAAAGTTCCCTTATATAAGACCCGTTATAAATGTACTCACAAGTAAGTGAACAACATATTATGGCAAACTTCTCACTCTAGAAGAATGACACTTCTCTCCAGACTGAGGAACTCCACGAGGCCCTCGGCTTCCTGGTGAGCCTTGTCGGCCCGCTCTATTCCGTAGACGCTCAAATACTTCCACTACTATATCGTTTCGCATCGTGAAAAGTTTTCTTTTTCTGCATCTAGTCTTCATCAAGTTTCCAGGTTTAAAGTTGTTGTTGCCTTTTCGGGTAACTTTCTCTAAGAGCATACCAGATCCATTGCTACATCCTCGTCAGCATGCGGACCAAGTCCATAATCGTAAGGCCTAATCCAGAACCAGAAGCCGAACCGACTTCTGAACCTGTTTCGGCCAGAAACGGTAGCAGCCGGGATAGAACTCGGAGATTTCCTAATATATCCTCTCTAGAGCAATACACCACAAGCACAAGAGCTGTGAGCCCCGAAAGATACACATCTTGGGAAGCGCTTAACCATAACTCAAGTCGTTCCTCTAGCTCCTTCTCGGGAAATGTGCATGTTACAACGAACGTGCGTCCTAATCTCAGGACAGCACCGATCTGATCCAGAGGAGACTCCCTTATAATCTAAGGTGCAATCTAGTCGGTCAAACCGATCTGATCCGGACATCTGAGCGACGATGAGGAACCTTGACGTCCCCGAAAGGCCAAACTCTTTCGAGGACACACATGTTGTTTTTTATCTATTATTTATCAAATCATTCCTAATAAATTATAAAAGACTAATTTTTTTCTATTTTTTTATTAAACTAGTTTTCCTAATTTTTCCAACACCGTCGGAGTCGGTCGGACGACGGTGGAAGGGTCTGAAGCATGGTGGGTGGTTGAATTTTATGAGAAGAAAGGGAGGTAGGGATTTATTGTTCAAAAATAAAAAAGAAAGGAAGAAGAAGAAGAAGAAGAATGGGAATTGCAGGAGATAGGGTTTTATAAATTGAGAGAGAGTCTTTCTCTCACTACAAACGAAAGAGAGAGGGTGAAGCACTATGTATAACAATTTGAATGTTACATTGATCATTAATTTTATCAAAATTTTACATATGTTTTGAATCAACAAAATATAAACGAGAGAGAGATAATTATTATGTTGTGTTCATTACAAACAAAATCATATTCATTTATAGACTCTCAAAGTATTAAGTTTTATGTTCATTTATTTGAGATAATAAATAGAACTCTAATTTCTACTACATGGCTTGAATGAACAAAGGTGTTATGAAAGTTACATCCATATAATAAGTTTCATAACACTCCTCTTTGAATGTACAATCATTATTAACTTGTCTTATAGGGAACCTTTGTGACAATCATCACATTCCTTATATTGATCATCACCAAAAAAAACTACATAGGGACAAAACCTGGTGAAAGAAATGTATCACATCGTACACAGATGCTTGCCTAGTTAAAACCTTATCACGAAAAACCAATTTGGACAAAATCTTGATCGAAGGAAAAAGAGTACAACTCTTATAATATCCGTGTTAGATATTTATTTGAAATAACGTCCGTCATTATTTCACATACAGATATGAAGTTTCCTCTTTAAAACCTTATCAAGAAAAATCCAGTGGGACAAAATAAATGTGAAGGAAAAAGTGTACAACAAGTATGTCACTCCCCCTGATGGAAGCATCACTTAATATCTATAAGACGGCACATTCCAATTTCATGAACTAACTTCTCAAATGTTGCAATGGGTAGAGATTTTGTGAATAAATCTGCCAAATTATCACTCGAACAAATTTGTTGCACATTAATTTCGCAATTCTTCTAGAGATCATGTGTGAAGAAGAACTTAAGGGAAATGTATTTTATTATGTCTCCTTTGATGTACCCTCTTTTTAATTGAGCTATACATGCAGCATTATCTTCATATAATATCGTAGGAGAGGTTATCTCTTGATGCAGACCACTCATCTTTTGGATTTGTTGAGTTAGTAGCCTCAACCAGACGCACATTCTTGATGCAGACCACTCATCTTTTGGATTTGTTGAGTTAGTAGTCTCAACCACACACATACTCTACTTACTTCATGCATAGCAATTATTTTCGCATGATTTGAAGAAGTTGCAATCAAAGTTTGCTTCGTAGAACGCCAAGATATAGTTGTACCCCATATGTGAACAAGTACCCAGTTTGTGTGTAACCTTTATGAGGTTCTGATAAATAACCTACATCTGCATATCCAATCAACTGTGATGCACAATTATTCGCATAAAACAAACCCATATCAATTGTTCCTCGGAGATATCGAAATGAATGTTTTATCCCATTCCAATGCCTTACCGTGAGTGAAGAACTATATTTTGCTAACAAATTTACAGAAAATGATATATTAGATCGTAAATTATTAGCAAGATACATAAGTGCACCTATAGCACTAAGATATGGTACTTCTGAACCAAGTAGTTCTTCATCACCTTCTCGAGGACGAAAAGGATCTTTCTTTATATCCAGCGATCGTACAACCATTGTACTTAGTGGATGTTCCTTATAGATTCGCTTTAAGACCTTTGATGTATAATCGAATTGGTGAACAAAGATTCCATTAGGAAAATGCTCAAACTGCAGGCCGAGACAACTTTGTTATTCCCAAATCTTTCATTTCAAATTCTTCCGTTAGAATATTTATTGCCTTTTACAATTCTTTAGGAGTCCCAACAATATTCAAGTCATCCACATATGTAGTGATTATGACAAATTCCAATTCGTTCCTTTTTTATAACAAAGACATATTGGATCATTTTTATAACCTTGTTTCAACATATATTCATTAAGGCAATTGTACCACATACGCCCATATTGTTTTAGTCCATGCAAAGACTTTTACAATCTTATTAAATAATTTCCTCAAGAGTTTTTACATGCTTCATGCATTTTAAATCCTTCAGGAATTTTCATGTAAATCTCTATGTCAAGCGAGCCATATGGGTTGTGACAACATCCATAAGATGCATACCAAGCTTCTCATGAACTATCAGACTAATAATATATCTGAGGGTAACTGCATCCACTATAGGAGAATAAGTTTCCTCATAATCAATTTTAGGTCTCTAAGAAAAACTTTGTGCAACGAGACGTGCCTCACATCTCACAACCTCATTTTTCTCATTTCTTTTTCGCATAAGTAACCATAGGTACCCCACTGGTTCGACACCTTTAGGTGTTTGAACTATAGGCCCAAATACTTCACGTTTTGATAGTGAAGTCAATTCATGTTGAATTGCATCTTTTCATTTTTGCCAATCCTTTCTTTGCCTACATTCATCGATAGACTTAGGTTCCAGATCCTAATTTTCATTCACGATATCAACAGTTGTATTTTATACAAAAATTTCGTCGACAACAATATCGTTTTGATTCCATCTTTTTCCCTTATAGACATAATTTATTGAGATCTCTTCATTGTCATTTGCACGTACCTAGACCTCTTTCAAGGTTTTCTAATTTGTTAAGTCTAAGGTCTCTACATGACCACACGTCTCTGTATCTTGATCACCTTGATCATTTGTTACTTTTTTTTTACGAGAATTTTTATCTTTAGAACCAAATGGTCTACCACACTTAAGTCACGGTTTTACTCTCATTTGCACTAACGAGTTGTCCTATCGGAACCTTAACTCGAATTAGAGCATTCTCTGCTCATATATGATACTTAGTGATTGTCTTTAGATTAGAGAAATCATCTAGTAGTTGATTTGCAATATTTTGCAAGTGAATTATCTTTTGAACTTCAAGCTCACTTTGTCTTGAAGGAGGATCAAGATAATTTAATGATAGATTTTTTCATGCAATGTCATTTCCTATCCCTTTATTCTCTCCCCCTATTGCTGGGAAAATTGTCTCATCAAAGTGACAATCGGCAAATCGAGAAGTAAATAAATCTCCCATTTTTTACTCAATATATTTAATTATAGATGTGGATTCATATCCAACATATATTCTCATTCTCCTCTAGAGACCCATCTTTGTGCTGTGTGGTGGAGAAATCGGTACATATAACGCGCATCCAAAAATTCTAAGATGAGAAATATTTGGCTCTTGGCCATACGCCGATTGTAATGGAGAGAATATTTGGTAACTTTTCGACCTAATCCGTACAAGTGACGCAGCATGCAAAACTGCATGTTCCCATTTCATAATGGGGAGTTTTGTTCTCATAAGCATCAGATTAGCTATCAACTGGAGGCGTTTAATCAAAAAGATGCAGCTAGCCCATTTTGTGTATGAACATGTGCTATAGGTTGTTCAGCAGTTATACCAGTTGACTTACAATAGTCAATAAAAGCCTGAGATCTAAACTCATCGGCGTTATCAAGACGTATGCGCTTGATTGTATAATCTGGAAATTGTACTCTTAATTTAATTATTTGAGCAAGAAATCTCGCAAAAACCATATTGCGAGTTGATAATAAACACACATGTGACCATCTAGTAGATGCATCTATTAGGACCATAAAATATCTAAATGGTCCACATGAAGGGTGTATGGGCCCACATATATCACCCTGAATATGTTCTAGAAATGATAGGGATTCAAACCCCACTTTTATCGGTGATCTAACAATAATTTTCCTTGAGAAAAGGACCACGTGAAAATTCATTAGCTTGAAGAATCTTCCCGTTCTTCAAATTATGCCCCTTTGAATTTTCAATTATCTTACGCATCATATTTGACCCGGGATGACCTAGTCGATCATGCCAAATAGTAAAATCGTTAATCCTTGGATTTACTATATTTTTGTCGAACTTCTAGTTCATAACATATGTTTCAATTGCATTAATGCTTGTATAGTACACGCTCAATGACAAAGCCGATAGCTTTTCTAAGACATGTTTTTCACATATGCGTGCCCAATGCCCAGCCAAACCACATCGATAACACACAGTATCATTGCTTTTTGGAGTTTTATGTTTACAATCATTTTCTTTTGCTTTTGCTTTTCCTTTTCCTTTTCCTTTGTCATTGAAGTCATCCAGCTTCTTGTGACTATAAGGATGATGGTAATTTGTACTACCACGACCACTGCCACGTCCTCTTCTCCGTCCACAGCCTCTACCACGACCGCGACCATTATATTGTATGTGCGTTGTAGCATTCACTTCTAGGAATGCAGCAGCACCAGTGGGACGGGTTTGATGATTTTTTATCAACAATTCATTATTTTGCCTCAGCATCCAATAAACGAGATATTAAATCAGAATATTTAGGAAAACCCTTCTCACGGTACTGCTACGCCAGAAGCATAGTTCCCGCATGAAATGTTGATAGAATTTTCTCTATTAAGTCTTCATCAATAACTCTTTCATTACATAATTTCATTTGAGAACCTATTTTAAATAATGCAGAATTATAATCGTTAACAGACTTAAAGGCTTGGAATCTTAAGTTCATCCTGTCATGTCGAGCGTTTGGCAATATCACCGATATTTGGTGATCATAACGGTCTTTTAGATTTTTCCGCACCTTCAGTGGATCTTTGACAGTCAGGTATTCTGGTTTTAAGCTTTCATGTAAATGATGACGTATAAAAATCATTGCTTTGGCCTTATCTTGATTAGATTCCTTATTACCATCCTTAATGGTATCTCCAAGATCCTTAACATCAAGATTGATCTATGTATCGAGGATCCATGATAAATAATTCCTTCCAATAATATGAAGAGCCTCAAACTCAAGTTTCACCAAATTTTACGTTATGCTATAAATTCAAAGGATAATAAACATTAGATATAATCATGGCTATTTCATATTTAAATAAAGAATATATTTATCAAAAATATTAAAAAATATGGTTTAAATAAAGGCTTATGTGATCATATATCCACAATAAAAGCTCAATACATCTAATTTTTATTGTCAAGTCATTTACGTATGCTACTTAAACATGTCACCATGAATAAGAGAGAATTAAGATAAAATAAAATACTACCTCCGTCAAGTGATAGACGATTACCTTATGACTCAGTGTCCGTAAGAGTCTTGTGATGATAACGTGTTGTGAATCAACGAAAATATAAATGAGAGATAGATAATAAAAGAGAGGATCTTATTCACTTTTGTTGTATTCATTACATACAAAATCATAACTATTTATAGGCTCTCAAAGTATAAGTTTCATTTCATTTATTAGAAATAATAAATGGAACTCTAACTTATACTACATGGCTTGAATGAACAAAGGTGTTATGAATGTTACATCTATATAATGAGTTTCATAACAATATAGTAATTATAATTATTATGGATATAATTTTTTATTAAAAATAAATAAATTTTTTTTGGTCGAATAAGTAATTTTATTTCATCACAACCAAATGGTATACAATCGTTTAAACATATTCAAAACTCATAATCAGCAACTTATAACTTCTATCAAAAGGAAAACTATACAATGCCTCTCCATCTAGTTAGAAGAGATGTCATAACATTGTCTAAAACACTCGATAACAAAATCGTATCTCGGATCTTCCTCACTACTTTTCAAGGATTCACAATTTCCCGACCAAATATAACCCCATTCATTTCTTACCAAATAAAATAAACAGTTGTTCCAAAAATCATTCTTCGTAAAACAGTTAGAAAAAGAATAGATGGTGCTTTCTCATAAATAAATTAATGAGAGAAGTTTGATAGACTATATTTTGTTGAACTATGTACTACCTCCGTTCAAATAGATGGTGCTTTCTCTTTATAATTGTATAGCTCTAAATTATACTACTTCCAGATTATAATACATTATGTTTTGTATTTTTAGATATATCCAAATATACATGTATTTAGTGAAGATTATTGATTAGATACATGTATATTTGGATGAATCTAAAAATCAAAACATCATGTATTATGATATGGAATGAGTAATATGTAAATAATATTGGTTAATGAAATCTACTTGGTGTTAACTAATGTTTGTTGACCAATTGATTATACGGATGAAGTTCATCCTGAAAGTCATGGGATCGATCATCTATGGATACGGAGATGGCTGCCCCTATTATGTAGTCCAAAACAAATAAAAAAAATAATCTAATAAGTTTAAAATTAGTGAAAAAAGGTTTTTATATAAAAAGAGAGTATTTAATAGAGAATTTAATAGAAAAAGATAAACTTATATTTGTATAAAATTAACGGTCAAAATAATCATCAACTAACAAATTTATTAGCAGAGCGGGGCGATCATATATTATTCCATAAAAGTGGAGATGGAATTAATTGTGTAACTTATTTTGAAAATAAAATAAAATTTTATGGAACTAAAAGTGGGTGGGGGTTAAAATATTTATCCTAAATAATAATTAATCATGATTATAGCTTTACATTAGTTTTTTTTTTTTTTTTGAAGAAAAAAAATTGCATTAAAAGCTAATTTTAACTAGTGAAAGAAGTTTGATAAATTATATTCCATTTATGTTAAAATAATTAACAATTGTATGACTCTCAATTCTAATACGAAAATAATATTGATCAATAAATTATGATTTTTCCAAATATTAAGGTTAAATTTAGGAAAATACTTAGATACTCCTTCAAGAGCAGCCAACACTATCTCTTCCAATAAAAACTGATCATTGGGGGTTGAATTTTTTATTTTAGGGTATAATAATAATAAAAGATATATTCTACCGCATTTGTCATTTTTTGATTTGAAGAGTATGGTGTTAGCTTTTTTTTAGGGAGTAGTCAAGTATTGTCCTTAAATTTTTAAATGAGCCAATTATGATTTGATCCAATAATTAAGATATTGTCTCCTATGTGAGGTCACGAGTTTAACTTTTGGGAAGTCGATTTTTGCTGGATAGATTTGTATTAGACATTATAAAAAAATAAAAAAATTTAAATGAAAATTAAAAGATAAAATTTAAAATATGGTGAAATTGTATTTCTAAGAATTTAACAATCAAAATAACAGTTCGTTAACGAAAAGTTAACTGAGGTGGTAGTCATATATATATATATATATATATTGTTGTAAATATAGGGGTGAAATTAGTTGTGGATTAAGAGATGATTCAATATTAAGGCTTATACCTTAAAGGAATAAAAATTTTGTATCCAAAATGGAATTATAAGCATATATCAACACTGCTCTATCGAATACTATCAACAGTGCTTTACTAGTAGAGATTATTTGGGATATAAAATCATGTTGTCAGAATATTATTATTAACACTTTGAAAGTTGGCGACTAAAGTAACATCATGGTGATTTATCAATACTGTATACTTTATGTTATAATATCTACCATTGGTTTTGTGCAGTTTCTGTAGAAATTGGCATAAAATTTCAAATCACACAACCAAATCATGAGATTTAATGCAAATTAGAAGCATTCACTGATCCAACATGCTATAAAAATATACTCCTATAGTCCTAGATATTAGCCAAATGCACGCCAACTTTACTGTGACGTTGTTGTAGTTGTCATGTTGTATTTTGATGCTTCGTACTTTTGTAAAATGAAATGAATTTGCATTCCCTACCAACTATATATATAATAGTTTAAAGCTAATGATATATTAAAATGAATTGGGTTTTAGTTAATATACATTTCTACCTGCGCATCATGAATGTAGTCCAAAAAAGGGGATTAAAAACAATATCAATTATTGCTGTATACATTGAAAGAGGAACAATTTAGTTCCCATCAACCATCGATTCGTCTCATAAAAGAGAAAATAAAAAATCCAACCATCGATTCCACTTAGTAACTAGAATTAGTGGGTAAGGACCCAACTACTAGCAACCCAAGAAACTGTCCAACTTGTAGTTGGTTAATATGAATTTTCAATTAAACCGTTTTTTTTTTAACATAAAGAGAATAATGATGATATAACTTTTTTTTTTTAATAGAGGAGGAAAAAATTGTTATTGATAAAAGTAATTGTGATATTTGGTCATGTCAAATGACGATAACTTCCGGATGAAAGTCGTAGTCCTCCAAACTAAATAAATGAGTACAAGAAAAGTATAGTCATTATTGGATACATGCCATCTGAGAGTACGACCCGACGTAATACGACAAATAATCGCGACTGTGCTCGCAGCGGAAATTTAGCACAGAATAAATGGGTGTGCTAACAGGTTCACGTTAGCACAGAATAACAAACAGTACGATAAAGTAAATAACACAGGGAATTGTTAACGCAGTTCGGTTTCCCTACTCTGCGAGGCCACGCCCAGAGGTAAACAGCATTCCACTATTCTTGAAACAATAGGACAATACTCGTGGTTACAATTCGCAAATCTATAACCTATCTCCTATTTTCCTAAGTGTACTCCTTGTTTACCTAAACTGCCTAATCGCCTATTAGGACTTACAATGTTGCCTGCTCCCGCCTGGAGAGGACTTAACGCAACCCTTTTTCAGATATACGCTGCCACACCAACCGGGTATGGACTTCACGCCTTATCCGCCTGACAAGGACTTCACGCGACCCTTTTTCAGATACACGCGGGCCTAACACTCCACTATTCTCGTAACTCGCCTAGCTACTAAGTGATCTTCTTAACTCTCTTTAAGAAGCGTGAAAGGATCCTCTAACCAATTATGTCTTCTGCCTTTTATACTTGATGCAGCCCCATTATGAATAAGACTCCTTAACCAAAACGGCAATCACATTCCTAATCGGAATAGGTCTTCTCCTCCTTCATTAAATCGGAAGTCAATCCCTTTAGAATAGAAACTGTATTGACTTCTTTACTGAATAGGAATACAACTCTCATTTTCTGAAATCTACTCCTTTTTAGATTAGGACTTGTCCTGCATAAGAATCCTCCTTTTAATTTAATTCCTTTTTAGATTAGGAATTAAATAAGTCTTCTTCATGGATTAGGAAATCCATATTTAAATCAAATCAAATCATATCACCATAAGGATTCTGTAATTTACTGGTTTCCACACGTGGTTTGTGCTGTAAGAAGGAATCAAATATTCTGCATAATGGTTTTGACGAAAATAGCCAACTTACACAAACTGCTGTAGACCTGTGCTAACAGGATCGGGTAACACAGTTTTCTTCACACAGCCAGTTTGCACCAACAATCTCCCCCTTTGGCATTTTTGACAAAACCTTCCGTGGTAATCTTCATATCTTCAACTTCAATAGGCAGCACAACAAATCTTCACTTCATGTGATCAAACGGAACCTAGTAGAGTGCAAGTGCAGAACTGTGTTCACAGATCCCAGGTAACACAGTATCGATCTGTCCAGATTTGAACGCCTTCCAATATCTCCCCCTTTTTGTCAATAAATCGCCAAAGCATCTCAAGGAGATAACAATTTAGTAGAATGATCAAATTAATTGTACCTTGGCCAAAGGTACTACACAAAGAGCGACTAGAACGAGAGTGTCAAATAAAAATCAGAAAGCTCCCCCTTAGCTGCAGCATTCTGATCATAGAGCTCCCCCTCAATACGAGAATGAAGGAACTCCCCCTTAGCACGAGCCTCCCCCTCAGCTTGAGGGTTGCCACAGGTTTCAGCAATAACAGGATCCCCTGTGTTAACAGGATCCGCAACGACAGGCAAACCAGAGACTTCTCATAAACTCAGTAGGCTTTCTCCTTGGATATCAACTTGTCACAATTCAAACATTGTTCCCTAACAGTAGGAACACACACCAATTTTTTTCTCCTTTTTTTTTTTCTTTTTTTTCTTTTTTTTTTTTATCAAAAAAGAAATAAACAAAACAATAATGAAAATGGTATATACAGTGGAGAAACACTTATCTCAAATCTCATGTCATGGAGCAAGGTCCGAGAGCTCCTCTCAAGAACTCAAAGCGACTTGCATCTAGCTTCTTTATTTGCTTTCCGGTTGAGATATAATCCAATGCCACTTTCTTCTCTTCTACAGGTTCTTTGATAAAGTTGTGACGATCTTGGATGTGTTTCAAGTTGGAGTGTTGTACTGGATTTTTCAATAAGTTTACAGCACTGGTGTTGGCACAGGAGACAGTTAACACACCTTGCTTCAAGCCACCAATTTTGATCTCTTTGGGCGAATGATTCTTTTGAGCTTTTGTTGATGGATACATATTCTGGTTTGAGACAGCAGGTATGAATTCCCGAGTGTTCCCGGTGTCTGTGCTAACAGGCAATGCCCCCACACTAGGTGTGTTTTCGTTACTATTAACACCTTCCAACCCTAATGCTCCCACACTAGGTGTGTTATCATTAGACAGAAGTTGACCAATTCCAGGTTCATCATTCCGATCAGCTGCCCTTTTTGGTGAGACTTTGCACATAAGACTTTTCAAATCTTCCTTCTTCACCCAAATATGACGTTGAGAGTGATTGAT
This sequence comes from Rutidosis leptorrhynchoides, assembly GCF_046630445.1. Lineage (NCBI taxonomy): Eukaryota > Viridiplantae > Streptophyta > Magnoliopsida > Asterales > Asteraceae > Rutidosis > Rutidosis leptorrhynchoides. Next base: position 105,045 of record NW_027266533.1, on the reverse strand, counting down.
GATATCAACCTTCTTCTTTAGATGTCTTCTTTGTTTTGAGGCAACGAGGTTTCGAATATCATTCTGTAAGACATAGCACTTAGGACGAATGTGTCCGGGTTTGTTGCAATAGTGACATATAATTCTGTGTTTAGTTACCCTGTTGGCATGCCCAGAACTGCAGCTTCTTACTTCAATTTTTGATGATTTGTGGCCAATCCCGACAACATTAAGCTTCTTTCCAAGGGCACGGTTGGCTTCATCAAGTTTCTTCTTAGAATTTGACAATTCAGATTTCAATTTACCAATCTCTTTAATGAACTCCTTCTTTTCAGTTGTCAGTGTCTTTACTTCGTCAGCAAGTCCGACATTGATTCTAAGAGATTCAGTCATTTTTCCAAGAAGGTCTTTGAAGGCAGTATGTATGTCTCTATCGTTGTCACTATCTGAGTCTTCATCTGAACTTGAGTTCTCCACTGTGCTAACAGTTTCTGTGTTCACAGGTTCACGGACTGTGCTCACAGATGCATGAGCTGTAAGAGCTTTACAGGCTGGAAACTCACTCTCACTTCCACTTGATTCAGACTTGTCTTCAGATGAATCTCCATCACTCCATGTTGACACGAAAGCTTTATTCTGTTTTTTCAGAGTGTTAGCACACTCGGCAGCAATATGACCAAAACCTTGACATGCATGGCACTGTGTCTTTTCTTTCTCAAACCTGGTTCTTCCTTTACTGGATTCTCCCTTTTTAAACCTTTGATCACTTCTTGACTCATCCTTTGCTCGGAAGTTTCGGTTACTCTTCTGGGAATTTGATGAAGAACAATCTTTGAATTATGCATTGCTGGACTCCTTATTTATATTTCCCATATTCTTCATTGTAGACTTATCTCTATTCCTCATAGCTAAAGTCATCTCATGGGTTCTGAGCTTTCCCATTATATCATCAAATCGTAGGCTTTCGAAATCAGTAGATTCACTGATTGCATCCATCTTTGAACTGAACTTTTCCGGTAGAGAAATCAACACCTTTCTCACAAGTTTAGATTCCGGAATTTCCTCGCCAAGCAAGAGATTCATTAGCAATGCAACGCAAACTCTTTTCAAAATCAGCAATTGATTCATTATCAGACATAGTTAGAGTTTCAAACCTGGTTGCTATGAGGTGCAGCTTTGATTGACGAACTGATTTCGTCCCTTCATAGGTGAGTTGAAGTGCATCCCATGATTCCTTTGCAGTCTCAAGATTCTGTATGATCTTGAACACACTTGGACGTACAACACATTGGATTATGCTAACAGCTTTGTTGTTCGCTGTACAGTTGGTCGATTCTGCTGTGCTCCACTGGTCTTCACTCTTCACTGTTACAACACCATTAACAGTGACAGTAGGCTGTGTCCACAGGTTCTGTGTGGCACGCTAGATATCTTCACCGTGGCTTTTCAGATGCCACTTCATCCGATGTTTCTAATAGTCATAATTGGAATCGGTAAGTAGAGGAGGGCGAATAGTTGAACCTCCCTCTTCAATTCTGTCATCCATTGGTCGGATACCACAAGATCTTTTCTCGAGAAGCTTTCTCGAGCCCGCTCTGATACCACTTGAGAGTACGATCCGACGTAATACGACAAATAATCGCGACTGTGCTCGCAGCGGAAATTTAGCACAGAATAAACGGGTGTGCTAACAGGTTCACATTAGCACAGAATAACAAACAGTACGATAAAGTAAATAACACAGGGAATTTTTAACGCAGTTCGGTTTCCCTACTCTGCGAGGCCACGCCCAGAGGTAAACAGCATTCCACTATTCTTGAAACAATAGGACAATACTCGTGGTTACAATTCGCAAATCTATAACCTATCTCCTATTTTCCTAAGTGTACTCCTTGTTTACCTAAACTGCCTAATCGCCTATTAGGACTTACAATGTTGCCTGCTCCCGCCTGGAGAGGACTTAACGCAACCCTTTTTCAGATATACGCTGCCACACCAACCGGGTATGGACTTCACGCCTTATCCGCCTGACAAGGACTTCACGCGACCCTTTTTCAGATACACGCGGGCCTAACACTCCACTATTCTCGTAACTCGCCTAGCTACTAAGTGATCTTCTTAACTCTCTTTAAGAAGCGTGAAAGGATCCTCTAACCAATTATGTCTTCTGCCTTTTATACTTGATGCAGCCCCATTATGAATAAGACTCCTTAACCAAAACGGCAATCACATTCCTAATCGGAATAGGTCTTCTCCTCCTTCATTAAATCGGAAGTCAATCCCTTTAGAATAGAAACTGTATTGACTTCTTTACTGAATAGGAATACAACTCTCTTTTTCTGAAATCTACTCCTTTTTAGATTAGGACTTGTCCTGCATAAGAATCCTCCTTTTAATTTAATTCTTTTTTAGATTAGGAATTAAATAAGTCTTCTTCATGGATTAGGAAATCCATATTTAAATCAAATCAAATCATATCACCATAAGGATTCTGTAATTTACTGGTTTCCACACGTGGTTTGTGCTGTAAGAAGGAATCAAATATTCTGCATAATGGTTTTGACGAAAATAGCCAACTTACACAAACTGCTGCAGACCTGTGCTAACAGGATGGGGTAACACGGTTTTCTTCACACAGGCAGTTTGCACCAACAAGAGTGTTTGCCTGCATGTTCCCTGTAAACAGAAAATTATTGAATAAATACAAATTCAATCAAAAAGTTTAAACACGGCCAACAGAAGAAAACCAAAGAACTTACTCGCAAGAATTCATAGTAAAAGCTTTGCTTTCGTTATTATGTATGACCTTTCTTTATTTTTTTTCCCAAAAGGGAATTTGGAGATTGGCAGCAATATATAATAATACATTTATCAGTATATCTTAGTTATGATAATGGTGAGTAAATACTTTGAGTCATGCATTATCACCTTAATTAGATTGCAACCAGCTGAGATCAAAATACCCGATCATGGGATGGGACTCGATGTAGAAAAAGCTAGCTACAGAGTTGGTGATACATTAATGCATGATTGTCTATTTTACTTTCAGTTTTAGGTATAAAATGATGAGTTGACCTTAATACTCAAGACTTTTATTGTGAATATTCTTTTGTTTTCATGAACTTTGTGATAATATATATGGTACTTTTATTTCTTCAAAAAATCATGAGCATATTTTAATTATCCATTAATGTTTTGTTTAGGACTGATTTACTTCTCCTCCTGGTATATCAATAAACTATGGAATTTTATTTTTGTAATCTTTATTAATTAAAAAACTAAATCAAAACTGAAAAAAAAATAATTGGACTTGGACTTGGATTTGGAGAATTGCCTAGGAAAAAAAAGTAAAAATGAAATGATTACCAAACAGAACTTAGAACAATTTTGATAAGGAAACGACTAATTAAGTAAGTATTATACACGTCTAAATTCAGTTTAAGGCAAGAGGAAAATGTTTTCCAAGGTCTATTACCATAAAAGTTTCGTACGATAAAACCGATCGGTAGAAAAATGAGTTGACAAAGCAGATTCTACTCCCCCAACCTCGAAATAGATGTCATTTTAACTTTTTAGTATGTTCAAATTTTTTATAAATTATATTATTATTTTTTCTAAATTAGTATTATCAAAAGAATAAAATATTTTTTCTTTTTTTTCCTGATAATGAGTATGGGAATATCTTATTATTTATTGTTATAATTAGTGGGTAAATCAATACATCATTTAATCAGAAAATAAAAATCGATACAACATGCATGTGATGCGTCATGTGACCACATAATCTATCTATCTTCTATATATATATATATATATAAATTGATCTTCTTAAATATATAAACATGCAATACTGAATATCGATGGATGATGTGGCACCTCTCAAATCTTAAGGTTTGTAAATTTCATATATATATTTTTTATTTTCAACCCTTCATGTTGACTATAACTACGGAATTGGCATTTTTAAATTGATCTTATATGTCTCTATCATTAATATTACTTATGTCAAACGTTACAAACGAAGGGTAATGACATATTTGGTCCTAAATATTCAATATATAATACTACCTCCGTATCAAAATAGATGTAAATTTTTATATGTAAATTTACATATAAAAATTTACATCTATTTTGAGACGAAGGTAGTATTTTTAGTCCTGATTTTTTTTATTTATAATGCGTTTGTACTTACTATCAAAACAAAACAAAAAAAAAGTTGTAAGATGAAACCAACGAAGATTGGACAGTCACCAATGCAACCCCAACAAAAACAATAAACGAAGTACAAATTTCTTAAGATAAGTTTTTAAGTAGTATTTGATATAAATTGGACAAAAATAACAAAATTTTATGGACCAGTCAACCTTTAGCGACAAAATACCATTATTAATCTTCCTTTCTCAACTATGGATATCGATTTCAAGAAAAAACAAAAGAGGAAGAAGCGTATTTGGTAGGAGTGTTTTTTTGAAATTTTTTTGAAAATTTTTCATTTTTCACAAAATTCTCATTTTTTTTGAAAATTCGTTCGGTTGAGGATTTTCATTTTCGTTTTCTTTGAGAATTTTCACAAAATTATCTGAAAAATGAGAGGGTCACATTTGAAATTTTCAAAGAACTCAAGGGACTGAAATGAAAAAAATGAAAAACATCAGGGGTCATTCAGATCATTCTTCATCAAGTCATTCAGATCTCCACCACTCACCACACCCAGCCACCCACCACCACCACCACACTAAATCGATCCATTTTGGATTGTGGTGGGTGGGTGCTATATCTGCGGCGAAGATGAGCTTGGATGGGAAAGCAAAGGGTCATCGGAGATGGAGATTTGGACGGCTGATTGGATTGTGGTGGGTGGTGCAATGTCGAAGGCGAAGAGGAGCTGGGAAGGGGAAAGGGGAAAATCTCAACCGAACAAATTTTTTTTGGAATGACATGAAAATTGAGTTATGAATAGTAGTTTTGTGTAAAAATGGAAAATTTTCATTTTTCATAGACTGAACAGGCCCGAAGGGTTTCAAAAACATTTATTTCGTCCACTCGATCGGGTATTTCTATTTACATTTTCCATCAACCCACACACCATCCACTTAATTTGTAACTTCTCTCCCTTGAGATTACTATTCATTATCTTGAAACCCATGCAAAGATTTAGATTACGTTGTACTATTTAATGAAGAACATGAACTGAAATTGGGGATTTTTGCTGCGGTCAACTTTTCTTGCATTTTCTACTTCATAATGATTATGAATAGCTCAATGATGATGTGGTGTTGGTGTATACTTGATTCTAGCCTGAGAAAATGAGTTCTTGCTATTGTTGGTCTATATCAGTTTACTGTCAAAAACAAGTCATATGATCATTTTCAATTTTGTTCGAGATATTAAAGAAGTAGTTTTACAGTCACATTTGGAATGTTTTAAGAGTCCTTTCTGCAATGATTCGAGTTCATTTCCATGGCTGAGAAGAAAAGTCAATCTGAAGTCAAAGCTTTGTGCTAGTTGTTCTGATTTCTGCAAAAGAAGAAGAAGAAGTTACTGCAGTATCTCTATCGGTTACAAGTTCAGCTAGAAGATAAATTCAAGTCAAAAGAAGATCGGGGACAAGAAAAAACAGTCTTGTTTTAGTTTAGATCAAACCGGACTGGTTTTACAAAAGGAACAAGAATGGTTTTCCTTGTGCTTCTTCCACTATAGTTTGTATATTAGTACTTTTGTTGTGTGCTCTTTCACTGTTATTGTTTTTTCTCTGTAATTTCAACTAGAATTCTATCTTATTGCTCTTACTTTGTAAAAACTTATACTGTAAAAGATGAAAAATTACAGTTTAGGTTTGCTTTAGAAATCTCATATAAATATGCTTGTAAGCCGAAAGGCATGGTGCTGCTGCTAATGAAAATTGCAGAAGAGTTCATCATTTTTCAGTTTCAAATTCCTGTTTGTATTGGTAATCTAGGTATAATCAAATAGCCTTAGACTTAATTTTATTAGGATTTCCAACCTTTAAACCGGTGAGAATAAAAACTATTTGTATTTATAATGAATTTCTATTATCTATTTGCTTGTAGTTGAATCTGTTTTTACAGCTTGTTTCTTGTTGTTGCTCTGTTTCTCTGTTGAAGTTTAGAGTTTAAGCTTCAAATCAAGTTCCTGTGTTACAAAAGAATCTGACAATACAGAGGCCAGAGAGGGAATGAAGATGAAGGGTTGAAATAAATCCAAAACTGGAATTTTAGTAAATGCCATGTCAATGCATATGTGGCAAGTTTGTGTAAGTGTCAGTTTCACGTTGTTAACGACAGAGTCAGTATCACGTCAACTTTCCGTAACGTCTCGGACCCAAAAGTCCACACTTTATGAAGACACGATTTCAAGCGTGAATATATGGATAATCAAACATCTCCATCTCCCATTTCTGTTGTAGAATGTATCCATCCTCATATATATAGTTTGAGTTTATTACTTCTTGTTTCCATATTAAATTCCAGAAAAGAGGTTCAGAGTTTCTAACCGTTTGTGATTGAATTTGTTCGAGTGCCACATAATAAGCACTCCTAACTGAGAAAGAACCATTTTTAGTACCTGACCAAGTGAATATATCTGCCCGTTGAGGACAGATTGGGATCATAGCTAGTTGTTGAGCTTTATGGAATCCAAGGGCATTGGCATTCCTCAAGATAGGAAGTTTCCAAGAATTTGAAGCTGGATTAATAAGTTGATTCACTCAAAGAATGCCCCTTGAGAAAAGTCTTTCATGTTCTACTAAAGAAAGCGAAACTCCCATTGTCCAATTATCTTCTCTGATTCTTATAGATTTTCCATCTCCGATAACCCACGATCCACCTGCCCGAAGAGAGTCTCTTCCTTCAATAATACTTCTCCAAACCAGTGACGGATTGTTACCCATCTCAGCTTCTAGAAAACTAGAGAAAGGATAATATTTTGATTTTAGAGATCGAGCCAGGAGAGAATTAGGATTCTGAATCAACATCCACTGAATGCGGTAATATTTCGGAAACCCAATCCTCCATTCTTTTTCGAAGCTGAAAGTGAATTCCATCCCACCCATCTGATTTTCTTCTTCCCATCCCACCAGAAAGTTCTGATAGCAGTTTCAATTTCTTTGACAATAGCAACTGGAATCTTGAAACACCCCATAGAATAAACAGGAATTGACTGTATTACAGATTTTATGAAAACTTCTTTACCAGCCTTAGATAAGAAACGAGTAGACCAAAGGCTGAGTCGTTTCCAAACCTTCTCTGATAAGTGTTTGAAGTTGAAGACTTTTGATTTACCTACCAGAAGAGGAAGCCCAAAATATCTGTCATGACATATAACTTCTTGAATCCCCATAATCTCCTTAACCCTTCGGCGAGAAGCCCTGTCTGTGTTAGGACTAAAATAAATTCCGGATTTGCCGTTATTTAGTAGCTGTCCTGCGGCTCTTTCATAGATACGACAGGCTTCCCTGAGAGCTTGGACATCTTCGCTTTTTGCTTTTACAAAGAAAAGACTGTCATCTGCAAATAGGAGATGGGTGATCTTGGGGCTCGTTCTTGAAATACTGCAACCCTGAATTGCGCCGTTCTGTTCTGCTTTTGCCAAGAGAGCCGACAATCCTTCTGAACATAGTAGGAAAAGGAAAGGGGAGAGCGGGTCTCCTTGTCGTAGTCCTCTCTCAGGTTTCAAAAGTAGAACTATGTATACCGTTAATCAGAATCGAGAATGAAACTGAAGAGATACACAACATAATCCATTCAATCCATATCTTCGAGAATCCCAGCTTTGCCATCATCTGCCTGAGATAACTCCATTCGACTCTGTCGAAGGCCTTCATCATGTCAGATTTCAGGCAGCGACAATAGAAGTTGCATAGGCTCGCATAGTATGATTAATTGTCAATATAATAGTAGCTCCGCTTGGAATCGTCAATGCTGCCAGAGACTTGCAGAACTCAGCAGAATTTGTTACATGGACAATCACCTTGCATAATTTTAGCAGTTAAAAAAAAAATGGTTGGAGTCTCAAAATGTTCAACTGTTATTATCACTGTTCATAAGATCAAGACAAAGTACCTCTAACGTCATCACAGCACTCAAACTTCCCCTGTTCCTCAACTAGCTTTTCTGTACACCATGAAGGTGAATTAATAGATAACAAGTATTTTCAGTGGAAATGAATATAACTTGACCAACAAGGCAACAACGTTAATAACAGGAATGGGATACACCAGCTGTAGTAAAACAATATTCAATAGAAGATGTTGCTGGATCCATGCCCTGTGTAGATAAAGAATGCTCGTTTGTATTAAAATAACATTTAAATTAAATCTGGATCTTACAGTAGAAATTCGTGAATCAAAAGTCCACACTAACTGAAAAGACCAAATATTGACAAGTTCATCAACTTAACTTTAACAAGATAAAAGATACCGTCTTAAAGAATGAATTCTAAGTACCAATGTCACAGTTGCAAGCATGTAACAAAGTGATAGTGGTGTATTAAGGGCTAGCTTCCTAAGTAGGATTGAAAATGAACTGAATGCCTAATAAAATAACTAAATAACAACATACAGCATGAAGTCGAGCAATATTGATGTTTTTCTCCACAGCATCTACGCCTGTTAGGGTAGCTTCCTTTCTTTCCAAAGGCTGAGAAATTAGCAGAGAAAGAGAAAAAGCAATTACAAATAATACTCAGGATTCAGAGAAGAGAAAAAAATATGGCAAATGCCTATAAACACATATACTGCCAGCCCTTATCAGTTATGCCATCCATTTGAGAAGCATATAAAAATAGATATTGGGAAATATAGTCTGACTGATATCATAGAGACCATGACAAACAGTCTTGCAGCAGACAGGACTAAAGCAAATAGTGATAACCTTCAACATTCCAAAACTAAAGTATGGAAGCCGAAAGTGTTTGCTGAGGTAAATGAAAGATAATATACTTGTGATTGCCTCCGGCACAACCAACATTAATAATACTAAGTCTTTCGAAAGGCTTGGGGAACAAGGATCCTTCCTGAGATAGGAAACTAATCGAGTTCAAATTTTATGCAAGTAGTACTAGTAGACTGTGGCTGCAGGGGATGAGAAGTGGCTGCAGAGCAGGGTCTAGTTGTAATGAATTGATAAGGGCTGGAAATGACAATTAGTGTTAAGAAAATATGATTTATCCCACCAATTTTCAGCCAAACGAATCTATTACGTAGTATATCTTAACAGTCACAAGCAACTTTATCACATAATAGTGTCTAAACTTGCAACAAGATGAAGTTCTGGGAACTCTAATTTTAGCTAAGCCGTTATATTAACAGAGAAGTAGAAATGGTAGTTACTTCATCTCATAGACAATAAAACAAACACACTGCCTAGTCTAGCAAAAGTATATGTACCAACAAAAGATAAAATCATTAATTAACAAAGCATATATAATAACATATAACCATTAACATTATTAAGTATAAGAAACGAATCATCAAACATGCGATCTGTCTAGTCTAGCAAAAAGTGACAAATTAAAGATGTTAATTATCTCTTAGTAACTAACATGTACATAAAAAAGTTGAATTTATTCATAGGATTAATTAATTATTAAACGCACAAATTAATATATAGTATATATATGCATGCATGCATGCATGCATGAGCTAGAATGCTTACCAACACAAAACAGTCGTGGAAAAATAGTCGGAGAATCGATGCAGCCATACGAGGCTCCTCACAGATGGCCTCTTTCATTGTTTTCTGGACAATTGGAATAAGATTAGGGCATGAGATTGAGTAAAAGTTGGGTGAAAGCTGGTGATGATTTCCGGTGGAATTAGTTAGTGTGATGAGGAGAAGAAGGGTTAAGGGAGTAAGGCTAATCGAAGCCATGACTGAATATTTCCTTAGTAATAAAATTATAGTAAGAAAGAGTCACAGTGTAAGTGTGCGTACGAAATTATCAGTCATCATTAGTAATATAGCTATATATGTATTGTATATGTATATGTGCAATAGATGTTGACTTGAGGCCTACCAAATTACCAACTTAGATGCTATATTTGTTTACAATGGTAAATCATGTGGAAACTAGCTATATATGAATTAATTCTTAAAACTTTAATTACATAGAATTATATATCCGTTCAATGTATATAATGTAGCATCATAGGTGATAATTAAGGATCATACATGATATTGACGGTCGACGGCGACAGATTAATTCAAGGAGCGAGAAGAAAATCTCCTTCCGAAAAACATTACGAATGTATTATCACCTTAATAAAATACCGAATGCTAATAATACATCTAATTGATGCGGGAAGTTGAAATATAAGAACAAGTTCACAACAGGCAGGGGGGACCTACAGCTTGGAACTGAAATGGGATTGCAGACATAAGCTTCCTTGCAGAAACCTTTCTAACATATTCGAATATTAGCCAAGTAAGAAAAGTTATTTACTTGTGAATTGTCTTTTCATTTGTTTTGTAGTGCTTAAATGCCGAGTAATTTCCTTTATCAGGAAAGATAGTCGATACAGTGAGAAAGACGCAGCTGTTGTTGTACGACAAATGCTCAAGGTTGCAGCTAAATGTCATTTACACGGTTTGGTGCACCGAGACATGAAGCCAGAGGTAAGGCTCACTTATTGTAGCTTCTTTTGCACATTAGCTGAAAAAACAGAGTTTTGATATGTTACTATTTCCTTGCAGGCTTTGGCTAGCTGGTCTTAAGGATCAATTTGATGCAATTGATGTGGATAAAAATGGGTCAATTAGTCTTGAGGAGATGAGACAGGTAAAAGTTTTGAAATTTTGATCTGATCTTCCGCCCGATTATTTGTCATTTTCTTCAGAGTTTTTGATCTTAACAAGAATCTTTTCAATACAGTTGTAGCATTGTTTAACATCGTAACGAGTTGTAGCCTTGTTTAATTGAGTCGATCAATTTCGATCAGTTTTCATTACAAATCTCGATTTGGTTAATCAATAGAACATATTAAACCTTTTCATGTGAAACTTTTATAATCGAAATCGATTGATTAAACCAACCTATTACCAATCGATCGAGCCACTTAGATTTAGTTCAGTCATATAATCTTAATCGATTGATTTAAGCCAAAGCACTATTATTTCGTAAAGTTATTTTGTCCTCAAAACCTGTTTCGGATAATGCCGATCAGGATTATGCTACTCTAGGTATAAATAATGTAGGAATCTTGTGTTACACGAAATTGGGGGATGATGAGTGGAAAACAAGGCAAACTAATATTGAATCGAATTCATAGATATTATTATATTATTTAATATTGAATAGATCAAATACCTTAAATAGGGTGCAATCGATGGTTGACATTGACTAGGGCTTTTTATAAATAAAGAGAAATCTTTTGGTTTTTATTGTTCAATTTCTGAATTTGTTATAATGGCCGATTCTGATCCGTTGGAGACGGCCAGAACACTCACAAGTGAGCTTATTAATATAGTGGTTATCGTTGACAGGGACGACGATTTCAGCACGGAATTACTCGATCAAGTCCAACATAAGTTGACGGCTTTAAGAGAAGTCGTTTTGAAACTGTCACTCATGTCCGCGAAGCATGGAGGAGAAGATGATGAAATACCTTGTGACAACGATGATGAAGAGCATAATGCTGCCACCGTCTACCTTCGCATGGATTATGATGTCAACACTATCAGCAGATTTGAATGTTATGCAATTGGCAACGAAAAGATTGAAGGACTAGAAAACTTGAAAAAAATTGCAACCGCAAAACTTCCAAGAGATCCTTTATTCGCTTCCGGTAAGGATTTCTTCATTCCTTCCATGGGCGTTGCTGGTAAAAAAGTATACCTAGTCGGCGGTGGTGAAGAAACTCAGGAATATAGTTATAAGTTATAACTACCAATGGACTTGGAAACATTATGGAGAAGTGTATTGCATGGACACAACTGCCCCTGAAACTGGTTGGAAAGAATTGAAACCTCTTATTAAGCCAAGATACGAGACTCGGTTATATACTTATGGCGAGTATATAATTCCTCCAAATGTCGAGTGGGCAGAGGTTTTCGATATCGAGAATAACGAATGGAATCCGCTTCATATAACTCCTTTTGCAGGCATGGAATTACCAATCATTTTGTTTTTCAAGAGAGACATCAAAGTAGCTTGTTTTTCAAGTTTTTCTTCTAAGCACAACAACTGTTTGATCAAATGCTTGTGAGAATCCAGAAAAATTTTGACTAAAAAATGGCTAGCTGGAGCATTACAATTGACAACAGAAGATAGAAGTGTCAATTTGCAGCGTGTAGTATCTCCAGAATTGAAAGAAAACAGAGTTACAACTATACCTTGGGACGCAAGTAAACTTCAATGCCTACAACCTGTTCTTCATCGGTTGGTCCTGCGTTTCTGTTTTAAGGAGTTGATTCTGTTTTTGTTACTAGACTGCCTTGAAGCTAGGAAAAATATCTTGAAGCTAGGAGATATCCAGATTGTTGCTTGTTGGTTGAAGAAGGGAAGCAGTAACATCAAATGTCTTGAAGACCAAGCAACAGTAGGAGTATGCCCAGCAGTTGTTTGACAAAATGCCAGCCTATCCTGGACGTGAAAAATCAGGTGCATCAGATCCTTAAATCGATCCAAATCAAGCCAAAAGCCATTTAGCTAATGAGGTTTAAGTATTACCTAGCAAAGTTATGTTAGAATTTGTGTTGATAGGATAAATTGCCAGTGTATTATTTTGCTTCTTTTGATGAATAAGGATTCTGGTGGTTTGATTAGTAGAAAGTATTATTTTGCTTATGATTCTGATATTAGTCAAATAATGGAATCATGAGTAGTATTGTCTATTGCCTTTATTCTTCCTACAAATATTGTATCATATTAAATCAATCAATATATCTAAGGTAATACTGAAGACAGATTGAGTGACGTGGCAGCTCAGAATTTGAGCATTCCTCCTCTTCTAATGGATTTTATATATTAAGCCTGAAATTCCGCTGTAATCACCACTTTGCCATCATAAAAACTCTGACGAATATAACCCCAACAAGAAATAGAAACGACGTCGATCAGCTCATTGTGGCACAATTGAAAACGACGCCGTCCCTATCCTCCCTGACTCATTGTGGCGTCCTTCCATCTCGATGTCTTCTTCTTCCAAACCCTGGCCTTCCATCCCTTACCCATCTTCAATCCCTATCCCTAATTTGAATGATAAATCCCTAATTCCAAATTTGAATCCCTTTCCGAAGTTTCCTCCTCATCGACGAAGCTCTCTTTTCATTCCTTACTCTCTTTCTTAAAGTTGTAGAGACTAGGGCTGTCCATGGTTCGGTTTGGTCCGGTTTGGAAACCAAACCAAACTGAACCACATTCAAAACGGTTTGAGATTTTTCAAACCAAACCGAACTGTTTTCTAGCTTCAAACCAAACCAAATTAAATTAATATAAAACGGTTTAGTTCGGTTCAAACTAAATTTTAACATATAAAATCAATAACCTGTATAAATGGAACCTAGCAAAATATCTAAATAATACGCATTTAACCTCCGATAATAGAAAGTGAAACTAACATTCAAATAAATTAGTAGCCTACAAAATAAAATATTATCTCGTCTTCATAACAAAAACTAAAAGCATAATAAAACGATAACTTCATTTGAATGCACCGCAACCTGCACTTTCAAAGCAGCAAAATAAAGATTATAAAAGAACATATTACATTTATAAATTTCATATAATAATAAACTCACATATATATATATATTCTTAAAATCGGAAGAAAAAATTAACTTTTATTTCAACAAAATACGGATTATAAAAACACCTAAACCTAACTATGGATTAATTAATGGGACATGAGCTAGAAAATCCAATGGCTTATTTTCAGTTTTTTTCGGTTTTAATCGGTTTGAACCGAACTAAAATATTTTAAACCAAACTAAACTATTATTAAAACGGTTCGGTTCGATTCAAACCACAATGTACAATTTTTTTTTTTTGAAACCAGACTAAACTAAACCAGACCGTGCGGTTCGGTTTGATTTTTCGGTTTGAACCGTAACCATGGACACCCCTAGTAGAGACGACCTGAAGGAGACTTTTTTTAGGCATTTCAGGCACGACTTGTGTTATTTAGTGATCATGATTTTACTTATATCGTGCTTTATTTAGTGCTTTTGAGGTGAATATTTGACATGTCTCTTTTGCAGTGATAGATGGCTGCCATGGCAAGGGACGATAAAACATGTGTATCATCGTCTCGATGTACTTACCATGTTTTCTTGAGTTTTCGAGGTGCAGATACGCGAAAGAACTTCACCGACCATCTTTACCATGCTTTGGAACGTGAAGGAGTTCATACTTACAGAGATGATGATGAAATTGTTAGAGGAGAAGCTATTAAGCTTGAACTTGAAAAGGCAATTACACAATCCAAAGTCTCCGTCATAGTTATATCGGAAAATTATGCATCTTCAAGTTGGTGTCTTGACGAACTTGTCATGATCTTGGAAAAGAGGAGAACCGCTCAGCATGATGTCTTACCAGTTTTCTACCAAGTCGATCACTCTCATGTTAGGTGGCAGATGGGGAGTTTTGCCAAAGCATTTGCTAAGCTTGAATTGGAGAATGACAAGCATAAGATTGAAAAGTGGAGGGCTGCTCTTAAGGAAGTTGCAGATCTTGCTGGGATGGATTCGAATAACAGGTAATATCTTAAGCTACAAATTCATTAAATAAACTTTATATATGATATGACTGTGTGAGAATAAAGTCTATTTGATTAGCAAAAACTTAAGTTTAATTTGCATTTTAAGTTTAATTTTGATTTGTAGGCATGAGGCTGACTTTATTCACGACATAGTGAGAGAGGTACAAAAGAAGTTAGAAAGGCCGATGTTGAATGTTCCAACCTACATTGCCGGAAGATATTTTATAACAGAAGACATTAACTCTTGGTTAAATGATGGGTCAAAACAAGCTGGCATTGCGATAATATATGGGATTGGTGGAATCGGGAAGACGACTATTGCCAAGAATGTGTACAATCAGAATGTGGAGAGATTTGATGGCGGTAGCTTTCTGGCAGATATTAGAGATGCAGCAAAGGAGACAAGTAGTTTGATTCGTATTCAAAAACAACTCCTTTCGGATATCTTAAAGAGACCAGTTGAAGTGCAAAGTGTAGAAAGAGGAATACAGAATATAAGAGATGCTGTACAATGTAGAAAAGTCCTTATCATTCTTGACGATGTTGATGAACATAAGCAGTTAGAGAAAATATTTGGAAGCCAACCACAGCTTTGCCCGGGCAGCAAGATTATCATCACAACTAGATATAAAAATGTGCTAAGTACTTTGAGGTCTCATGAAGTCTCCGAATTTGAAGTGGAAGGATTAGGCGCTAAAGATTCGATGAAACTATTTAGTTGGCATGCATTTGGGAAAGACCAACCTACTGAGGATTTATTGGAGTGCTCAAAACAAATCGTCGACCATTGTGGAGGACTTCCATTAGCTCTTGAAGTTTTGGGGGCTTCCTTGTCTGATAAAACAAGTGTAGATGTATGGGAGAATATGTTAAAAAAATTAAAAGCAATTCCTGATAGGAAAGTTCAGGATGTTCTCAGAGTAAGCTATAATTCTCTGTCAGATGATGATGTCCAAAGTATATTCCTGGACATTCCGTGTTTTTTTGTTGACAAGAAGTACAATGACAACATGGTTGAGATTCTCGATGGTTGTGGTCACTACTCGAGAATAGGAATTGAAAATTTAGTTGATAGGTGTCTGTTGAAAATTCATGAAGGCCGGTTTTCTATGCATAACCTAATTAGAGATATGGGGAGAGGAATTGTTCGTCAGGAATCACTTCATGACCTTGGAAAACGTAGCAGGATATGGAATCACAAGGAAGCATATGCTTTACTGAAAGAAAAAACAGTAAGAACTATAACTCAATCCATATGTGATGAACTTCTTCACAAGAAAATATCTAAATGTATATCCTTGTTGTTTTGCAGGGCACTGAAACAGTGAAAGGTATCACTCTTGACTTTTCCCAGTTGAAGGCAGGTCAATCCGGAGAAGTAAATGTAAGTATGAATGAATTGTGCTGAATGACATATATTTAGAAGTGAGTTATGGATATTAACATCGAACGGTCCCTTTATGAAAATATGGAAGCATCTGCTTGGAAAACGTAGAAGGATATGGAAGAATCTGCTTTACTGAAAGAAAGAATTGTAGGAACTACTACTCATTTCATATGTGATGAACTTCTTCCCAAGAAGATATCTAATTGTATATTCTTGTTTTTCAGAGCACTAAAAGAGTGAAAGGTATCACTCTTGACTTTTCTTGGTTGAAGGCAGATCAATCTGAAGAAGAAAATGTAAGTATGAATGAATTTTGTTGAATGTCATATTTAGAAGTGAGTGATGAATATTAACATTTAACGATTCCTTTATGTTAATAGGGAAATGTAGACGCTGATGCATTCACAGGGCTTCAAAACGTAAAGCTGCTTAAGCTGAATTATGGCAATCTTATTGGGAATCACAAAAACTTCCCCAAGAATCTGATATGGCTTTGTTGGCATGGGTTTCCAATGAAATGCATACCCCCAGATTTTTTTTTGGAGAAGGTGGTTTCTCTTGATGTATCTTACAGCAAAATCAAACGTCTTTGGGAAGGAGCAATGGTATAATATTAGTAGTTTAATTTAATTTCTTGTAGTATCTTGTGTCACTGTAGGTAATGATTAACTTTTATCTTTAAGCAGAGCCTTCCATCTTTGAAGTTTCTTTATGCAAGCCATTGCCATCAACTCGTTACGATCCCAAACTTTACCGGTACGCCTTGTCTTAAGAGTTTGATAATGGAAGATTGTACAAAATTGGTGACGCTCGATGCATTCGTTGGACGTTTAGAAAGGCTAGAGGTTTTAAATCTCAAATGGTACAAAAACCTGAAGAAGCTTCCAAGGAATATCAATGTGTTAACATCTCTTCAAGAACTTCATTTATCGGGTTGTTCATCTCTTGTTGAGTTACCTGAGGCTTTGGAGAAAATGGATTGGTTAAAAGAGATAGATCTAAGTGGATTTGGCTCAAATCAATTTTCCTCTACTTATTCAAATATCAGATCTTGGTGGTCCACCTAGAAAAAGTCCTCTTTATTTATTCCCTTCTTCTCTTACTCATTTGACACTTCGAAACTGCAATTTATCTGATGATGATATTTCTTTGGGTCTTTTTAGCCTCGGTAGTTTAAAACTCTTGAATTTATCTTATAACCCATTTTGCAGTATTCCCGCTGATATAAGTAACCTTACCCAGCTCGAGGAACTTGTTTTAAATAAGTGCACAAGGCTCAAAATTATTCAGAAGCTTCCAAGTCTTTTGACAAGACTTCAGTTGATCGATTGTACATCTGTGGAAAAAATCCCAAATTTCATAAAGCAGTTTGAAGATCTCCGTCACAATTTCATTGGTTTCCAAATCTTTCATAGTGATTTAACCAACACAGTTTCATTGGTGGAGATTGAAGGCAGGTTTAAGTTAGACACAATTGGACATGTAGATTCACACGTTATAGAAAGTTTGGGACTGTACAGATCAGAATGTTTGGAAGACATCAAGGTCAATCTAGAAAGTTTTAACAGTGGTACATGTATCTACAACACTCCACTCAAGGTAATGTTAATTTTCTTGGTGAATTAGTTAAATATTTGTATTTATTTATTTCATTTAATTGTTTGCATAATATTAATTGCAGGTAATGTATGAATTTAACATATGTAACATTTTCCTCCCAGTAAAGAAGGTTCCAAACTGTTACAACATCCATAAGGGGAATTTCATGTCATTTGTGGTGCCATCAAAACCTGGTTTCAAGATACGTGCCTTGAATATCTGTTTTCTATATTGATGCATCAATACATTTCCACTGCATTAGAATAGTCAATTTGACAAAGGGAATGAGTTGGGGTTATGTGCCTTTGTATAGTAGCTTTACAGAAGATGGGAATGGCGCTACATTATGGTTAAGTTACTGGAACATTGGGGATAAACATATTGATGCCGGAGACGAAATCGAAATCCGAATAGATAACGTTTTGGAGTATAACAATGTCAAATTAAGCGGGTGGAAGTTGGTATGGGAAGCTGATCAAAATAGAAATCCCCAACTAAACATCACTTGGCCCTGGCCTCTATCTATGGGTTTCCCAAATATTATTTTATAATTGGTATTAGGTGAGTGTTATGTTATGACAGTATTAGGTTATCTTATAGTTGGCATAATTTTTGGTCTAATTATTATGTTCTTCCTTTATATGTTAGTGTTATGTTATGACACTAAAATATGTTATAATTGGTATTAGGTGAGTAATTACCAATTTCCTTATTTTCTCTCATTCAGTAGCTCTAAAATTTTACTCTTTTTTCACTCTATTTTAGAAATAAAATGATTTTGAAATAATATACAATGATCTGTATGAGCTGTATTACAATGATCTGTAAAGGCAAGACTTGCAACCCACGATTCAATTTTTTTTTAATATGTTTTTTTTGAAAGTCCGAGTATTTTTTTTTAATTCTAAATACGAAGGATTTTCTCTTTTTCTTCAAAGCTTCCAATTAAATATTCCACACTCATTGAACTTAAAATCAGTTCATTGACTTTGAACTTCAAACCTTTCAACTGGATCTTAAGAATTTGAGTACTGAAAATTCATCTCAATGTCATCATCATGGTCTGATCTACCAAAGGAACTCGTAGTTTCAATATCTAAAATATGACCATGCGACGGTGGTTGTTGCATTCGGCGTGGACAGCGTCGGCTCTCTCTCCTCGTATGCACGAGCTTGGTTGAGTTCGTTTCGCATCGCCGGAGCTCGGCTCACAGTGGCGGAGCTGGCGATTCTCAAATGGCGACGTCTCCTTCTTCATCGTGGATGGCTTGGCCTCACGATGCTCCTCGTTTTGCGTTGGATTCCAGCCGATTTGGGCTTGCCGGAGCATGGTCATATTTCAGCATCTTCATTTCCGTTTAGAATAGCCCTTGGTCGGCGACGGTAAGCCCGGAATCGGCTCGGATCGGCTCGAAAAATGAGCGGTCCCGGTCAAGAAAATAAAGATCGTTTCAAAGGCGGACTTTTTTGGGCTTGGGATCGACGAACCCGGGCTTTTGGCGGGCTCGGGCCGAGCCGGTCCAAGACTGCCCGCGGGCTTTTGTAAAAAAAAAAAATTAAGTTATCTCAATTTATTTATTTTTTTTTGAAAAATTAAGTTATAGAATTATTAAACCTAAAATTTAGTTTCATTAATATAAAATTTTGTAATGTAATTCTCAAGTATATTTTTGTCAAAAAAAAATTCTAACTATATCCATGTAGTAGTATTTACTTACGAATAAAAAATTAGTTATAGGATTTGAAAATTTTGAAAGTCAAATAAAATTCTTGGCGGCGAAGTGAAATTTTGGCGAAAAAACAACCAGAGTGGCTTTTAAATACTTAACTTAGTACCAAATTTTCAAACCCTCTCTCAAAATTCAAGAAAATAAAGTTCTTTTTCTTTTTTTTTTAAAATTTTAAATGGACAGTTTGGGATCAGCTCGGGATCGGAAGCGGGCCGAGCTCAGGCTTCGATTTTGAAGATCGGAAAATTTTGAGGCTCAACTCGGCTCGACTCATTTTCTGGCGAGCTCGGCCCGGACCGAGCCGGGCAGCCCATTTGCCCAGCCCTAGGGGATAATTGCATTTTTCATACCTGAACAGTGAATTTCTTAACAAGTTACTACCCCGAAAAAGTCAACGTCATTTTTCATACCTCTCCGTTAAGTTTCCTAACAAAATCATACTTCCTAGCGACGGAGCATGATCAAGACTTTTATAAACATCTTGAATGCTTGACAAAACCTATGAAGACTTATGTTTCATGGGAGAAAAAGCCCGCCCTGGATGGATTTAACTTATATTTTACCGGAGGTAATCGAATATATTGCTAACCAAGACATGGTTCCCTCAAGATGTGGCTGGATTTGTCCGTCGCCAAGTTGTCCCGGGATGATTTATCAGAACCAATATGACAGTGACTACCAATCTGCCAGTGAGTTACAGATAGTTAACTTGGGTGATCAAAGATTTTGTGTGACGTGGCATGACTACACAACAGTCTATTGGACTAAGAAATTCCTGTTCAGAAAGGAGGATGTTCATAACGTCAAATGCTTTACTATATGATCGATCAGAGTGTATTTGAAATAATTACGACAAACAAATATTCTATACATGAATCTGATGATTTCTCGATTTCGAGTTGATCTCCCTCCAGTGACATTTGTGACTGCTCTTGATCTTCGATCCTCTAGATAATTCTTTTCATTAACAATTATGTACTTGATATATATAGCCTAAAGTTTAATTATCATGAACACATTCATTTCCCTTAATTATCGTCATGATTTAAATTAAGCTTTCTTCTTTATCGTCAGGAAATCGACATGATCAGGAGTGCAAAATCAAAGCGAAATTTTAGGGCCCATTTGATCGGAGGCCCATTTGATAGGAGGGATGTCCAGTCCAATCCCTGCTATCAAATGGGCCCTACTACCCATCATTAGGGAAACGAAGGTGTTCGTGATATATTAAACTTCAATGTTGAGGAAAAGAATCAATCTAGACTCTAGAGGATAAAAGATCAAGAGTAGTAGTCCCAAATGTCATTCGATGGAGATCGAGTGATCAAATTGAGAAAAATCATCAGATTAATGTATACACCACTTCCAAATCGTCTGGTCGATCATATAGTAAAGCAGTTGATGCTATGAACATACTTTCTGACCAAGAATTTCTTAGTAGTACTAAAAAATAAGAAGCCCTTGGAGTACCGTCGCTAGAAATTCCGGAGATGACAAATTTGGTCCAATAGACTGTTGAGTGAGTGTAGTCATGCCGTGTCAAACAAAATCTTTGATCACCCAAGTTAACTATCTGGAAGTCCCTCACATCAAGATCGCCCATAGAAATAGCAACAATTTTGCGACGGACAAATCCAGCAACCACTTGAGGGAACCATGTCTTGGTTAGCAAGTTATAGCAATATATTTTATCCCATCCTGTAAAATATAAGTTATATCCATCCTGGGCTGGCTTTTGATCACAACATGAACCATGTCTTAGTATTTAAAGTGTTTTTCAAACATTTGAAATGTTCATAGAAGTCTTGATCATAAAAACAACATGTATTGCTCTCCAAATCACAACAATAGAGCTCGCCGCCTAGGCCGCAAAGGACAACTTTTTTATTATTGTCAGGAATGAGAGCGTACCAATTGATGATCCAAGCTAATTCCATGCCTGTAGTAGGAGTGATGTGAAGCGGATTCCATTCATTATTCTCGATATCGAAAACCTCTGCCAACTCGACATTAGGAGGAACTTCAAACTTGTCATGTTTATCTGCGATCAACCAATGTCCAAAGGCATAAAGTTTTCCATTGAGAGGGACTAACTGAGTCTTGCATCTCGGCTTAATGAGAGGTTTCAATTCCTTCCAACCAGTTTCAGGTGCAGTTGTGTCCATGCAATATACTTCTCCAAAATATTTCCATTCATATGAATAACTATACGGCTGGGAAGTATCTGTCACGCTTTTTCCACCACCGACGAGGTATACTTTTTTACCAACTACGACCATGGAAGGCTCGAAGAAATCATTATCGAATGCGAATAAAGGATCTTTCGGAAGTTTCGCGCTTGCAATTTTGTCGTAGTTTTCTAGTCCTTCAATCTTTCCGTTGCCAACAGCATAACATTCAAATCTGTCACTAGGATTGCCATTATCATAATAATTCCTATAGTCCACGCGAAGGTAGACTGTGGCGGCATTATAATCTTCATCATCGTCATCACAAAGTATTTCACCGTCTTCTCCTCCTTGCTTCGCGGAGGACATGAGTGACAGTTTTCGTTTCGAAACGACTTCTCTTAAAGCCGTCAACTTATCTTGGACTTGATCGAGTAATTCCGAGCTGAAATCGTCGTCCCGCGGACGATAAGTACTAGATCAGTAAGCTCATTGCATGAAATGATAGTATTTTTTTACTTTAGTCAATCAGTACATATCCCCAGAAAGAAACGGACGTCACTCGAGTCGAAAAAATTATAGCGAGTTGTAGTCTTGTTTAATACCATCCCGAGCTGTAGCATTGTTTAACATCATAACGAGTTGTACCCTTGTTTAAGGCATCCTCCCAAGTTAAAATAATACTAATAATTACAAAAACGACGTCGTGCGTCTCTTCTTCTTCCTCCACCACTATCAATAACCAAATACAGAGAGAGAGACGACGACGACGACGTTGGCGACGGAGAACAATGAAAATAGTGACTTACAACGTTAATGGCCTGAGACAACGCATCTCCCAATTCGGTTCTCTCCGTAAATTACTCGACTCCTTCGATGCTGACATCATCTGCATCCAGGTTCCATTTCTCATTTATTCGAAAAAAATCATTTCACTTTCTGTAGAATTAAGCTGAAAAAGTTTCGTAGGAAACCAAATTAAGGAAGCAAGAGCTCACCTCAGAATTGGCAATGGCAGATGGGTATGAATCGTACTTCTCGTGCACACGTACCTCTGATAAAGGCCGCACCGGCTACTCAAGTCATTTATCAATTCAACTGTTCATTCAACTGCTTTAATGGAGTTTCTTTATGAAATGGGGTTTGATTTTTATTTGTGTATTCACAGGTGATCTCAATATCGCTCCTACTGCTAAGGATCGCTGTGTAGCAGAACCCGATTTCGAAAATAATGAGTATGATTGTTAATTTATTAAAATTCGTCATTTTGGGGTCAAAAAGAGTTTATCGATTATAGATAGTTCATTCATTGATACCTCTATGACTGACATGCATGCATCATCATAGATAGTTCGTTCATTGATTAGAATGATGTGCCATGGCATGGCATACGTTTCGTTTTGCAGGCAAAGTTGAGTTGGGAAAGGAAATAATGAGAAAGTGTGGAGGCTTACCTTTAGCATTGGTTGTGATTGGACGACTTTTATCAAAAATGCACACATTGGATGAGTGGACAAAGGTAAGCAAAAGATTAGTGTCTTTTGTTTGGAACAGAGTGGATATACAAGATCCTAGAATTGAGTCACCAAGAATTACCATACGAACTGAAACCATGCTTCCAGTATTTGAGCCACTATCTTGAAGATTTTGACATTCCTGCGAGAGAGTTGATGCAATTGTGGATCGGTGAGGGCTTCATACCGAGTGGACGGGACACGGAAGAGACGATGGAAGAGGTGGCTGAAGCTTACTTGGGACAGTTGATAGATAGGTGTGTGGTTCAAGTGGGAAAGCTCTCGTGGACGGGAAGGGTCAAAAGTTGCAGACTTCATGATCTAATCCGAGACTTGTCTATATCAATCTCTAAACAAGAATCCTTTTTAGACAATATTGATAACTTTCAAGATGACATCACTCGACCGATAGATAGGTCAGTATACATTTATGGGGGAAGAGATGGTGTGTTCAGATGGAGGTTTCCCTCAACTCAAAACCCTAATTATTCATATTCAAAGACACGTAAGGAAGTTTACCATTCATAAGGAAGCCATGCTTGTTTTCTCCCATTTATTCCCATAACCAAACATAAATTGCAAGACCAAGAATAGGACAAGATTCAAGTATAGTAGTAAAATATCATGTTGTATCAAATTATGGAGCCCCACCCAGATGTTGCATAAAGATATTTCTGTAAATCTCTCCCAAAGCCATGTCCACCTTACCACCACCATCATCCACCACCACCACCACCATATCGCCGTCGTCCAACCCCTATCCTCTCTTCCACACACTCTCTCTCCAATGCTCCTCTCGCTCTCCGATAATAATTCATAACCGTTCATTTCGGCTACATTCGGCAACCGGTCACACTCCCCCCACCGCCGCCGGCGGTGGCGACCTCTCCGTCTTCTCGCAGTTAGACTCCAACAGCAATGATCAAACACTATTGTTCCTCCTCCGCCAGAGGAAAACAGAAGAAGCTTGGATAAATTACACTCACTCCCCTCATCTCCCAACTCCGACTTGCCTTAGCCGGTTAGTTTCTCAATTATCTTATCAGAATACTCAGTCGAGCCTCACACGTGCTCAGTCAATCATCACACGCCTCCGTAATGAACGCCAGCTTCATCAACTTGACGCCAATTCACTTGGCCTACTTGCCGTGGCCGCCGCTAAGATGGGGCAAACGTTATACGCGTCCTCCATAATCAAGTCCATGCTTCGCTCTGGTTATCTCCCCCATGTCAAGGCCTGGAGCGCCGCCGTGAGCCGCCTTGCATCCTCCGGCGACGATGGTCCGATTGAAGCTATAAAGCTCTGTTCGGCGGTGAGCCAATGAGTTCGGAATTTTGTGGATGCTGATGTGGTAAAGGACTCTAAACCAGATACTGCAGCTTACAATTCCGTGTTGAATGCCTGTGCTAATTTGGGTAATGGTAAGATGTTCTTACAACTGTTTGATGAAATGCCTAGCTTAGGAGTTGAGTCTGACGCTTGGACTTATAATGTTATGATCAAGTTGTGTGCTAGAGCTGAAAGAAAAGATTTACTTGTTTTCGTGTTAGAGAGGATTCTTGAGAAGAATATCCCCTTTTGCGTCACCACATTGTATTCCCTTTTGCTGCATATGTTGGGTTTGGTGATTTGAAACAGCTGAGAAAATGGTACAAGCAATGAGAGAAGGGAGGACTGATCTTTGCAAGATTCTGAGGGAATCGAATTTGGATGACATAGCTGAAAATGGTTTTGAAAATTCGGATTCAAGTCGAAACATGGAAGAGGTTTCCGAAAAGCTGCTTCCGAATTCAGTGGAAATGAGCGATGAGCCGCCATTGTTGCCGAGACCATTTAAACCTGATTCTAGAATTTACACTACTCTAATGAAGGGCTATATGAAGGCTTGGCATGTTAATGATACGGTTAGAATGTTGGAGGCCATGAGAGTTCAGGATGATAAAGCTAGCCATACCGACCACGTAACGTACACAACTGTCGTTTCGACACTTGTAAGAGCAGGGTCAGTGGAAAAGGCTCGACAAGTTCTATCCAAAATGCCTAGAGTTGGCGTGCCTATTAATCGGATTACGTACAATGTTCTCCTTAAAGGTTATTGCGAACAGCTGCAGATAGACGAGGCACAGAAGCTTCTGAATGAAATGTCGGCTGAAGGCATTCAGCCAGACGTGGTGTCATACAATATCTTAATTGACGGATGTATACTTGTCGATGACGGTGCCGGAGCACTTGCTTTATTTAATGAAATGCGAACGAAAGGAATTGCTCCGACGAAGATCAGTTACACCACCTTGATGAAAGCTTTCGTGCTGTCCAGTCAACCGAAGCTAGCTCACAAGGTTTTCGACGAGATGCTTAAAGACCCTTGAGTGAATGTGGACTTAATTGCTTGGAATATGCTGGTCGTAGGGTATTGTCCACTTGGTTTGATTGAACCGGCGAAGGAATTAGTTGAGAAAATGAAGGAAAATGGATTTTACCCTAATGTTTCCACTTACGGAAGTCTTGCAAATGGGATTGGATTGGCTAGAAAGCCAGGGGAGGCACTTTTGCTCTGGAAAGAAGTCAAAGAAAGATGTCAGGTGAAAAAGGGAGAAATCAAAGGGTTGCCAGATGAAGGATTGCTAGATGCTTTGGCAGATATATGCGTGAGAGCAGCCTTCTTTCAGAAAGCTTTAGAAATTGTTGTGTGCATGGAAGAGAATGGGATACCTCCAAATAAGACCAAGTACGAAAAGATTTATGTGGAGATGCATTCGAGGATGTTTACGAGTAAGCATGCTTTACAAGCCAGAAAGGATAGGAGACGTGAGAGGAAGAGAGCTGCTGAAGCCTTCTAATTTTGGTTGGGTCTACCTAATTCTTACTACGGAAGTGAATGGCGATTAGAACCGATTGACAAGGATTATGTTTGATTCTATCTTTGGTATGATCCCTTTTACTGAATTTATACATACTTAGTTGCTTGGACTGGAAATTCAGAGTAGAGAAAGGAAACCAACACAATTTCTGAGTGTAATTGTGGATACTGTGATATAGAATGGGATTGTTATTACAAATTTACAATGTGTGACCCATAAATATTGGGTGTTGCCTACTTGTGCCACTATAGTTGGAATACTAATTCATTAATTTTAGCTTCTTCTTTTTAAGAGAGAAGAATTTTAAGTTGAGCATATATATATACCTTTCTTTACGTTTCTCTAAGAACCTAGCCAAGGATGCCACTGGATTTACCAAACTCGAAGTAAAGATTGATTGTTTCGGTTTGAAAACCGATATTTTTCTTGGTTTAGTACGAGATGGATTTGAGCAGGGGCAAATCTAGCCGTTGAAGCTAACCCGCGATAAAGTAAAGTTTGAGTGCGTACTTACGATTGTTATAATATCCCGAACGAGAGCTCTAGATGCTTGTGATCTCAAATTTTCTATTTCAAAATAAATAAATTCTAGATATATCCACGGCTCCATTGTATATATATATATATATATACCTTTCTTTACGTTTCTCTAAGAAGGTGTAGCCAATGATGCTTTGCAAATAAAATTCGTTTCTCAAATGCCAAGGTATGCATTAGAACATGTCTTTAGCAAAGTAGAAAGTGCATTCAAATTCGTTTAGTACCCCATAGCCACCCTGGAATCTGAATATAGCTGGAAAAAAAAGGAAGACCATTATTAATGAATTTTTGTTACCCAAAGTAGGAATTGCACAAAAACAAAAACAATTCCTATGCTACAATTATTTTCTTTATTCCTTATCGTTTGCTTTTTCCTTTACTAAAGTAAAAGAAAACCCCAAATCTAGATCTCATTTAATTTTTTCTTCATTAAATATTACAGATTCACAAAAATAGCTGTGTTTGCTCACTGCTGTTGAAGAAGAAAATTATGTATGGAAAGCCGAAATGAGAACTGATTTTTTTTTTTTTTTGTGATCGAATTGGAACTGAGAAATGGATATATAAGATTTGATTAGTAAAAGCAAAACAACAGGACTTTAACAAAGTAGCTAATCTGGTCAATTGCTGCTGTGATAAAATGTCGGTGATTGTAATTCTACTTTAAGAGTGGTGCTCAAGTTACGCAATATAATTTGAAAAAAACGTTTATTCAAATTCGTTTCTAAAATGCCAAGTAAAGAATTTTCATTTTTCGACAACATATTTATTAACGTCTCTTTATTCATTTCCCTTTCCTTTTCCAATATATATATATATATATATACCTTCCTTCTTGCTTACGAGAGAGGGACATAAGAAATACTATAAATAGCATTAGTTAAGTAATTGCATACTAACTACGTTCCCAACCAACCAAACCCAATATTCTTGTATATATTTTCCTTGTAGAAAAAAATAATCACATTTCACAAGAATGGCCGAGTCTATTGTCTCATCCGTCATTTCTACACTTGGCAGCTTGCTTGCTGACGAAGCAAAATTTCTATATGGTGCCAAGGACCAAGTTGAGGAGACGCAGCGTGACTTAATACTTTTGCAAAGTTACTTGCGTGACGCAGATAAAAGGCAACATGACTCTGATCTCGTCCGTGTTGTGCTTTCTGAGATTAGAGAGCTTGCTTATGATGCTGAAGATGTCATCGAATCTTTTGTGCTTAAAATTGCATCCAGGAGGGGAAATGGCTTCATGAAAGTGGTCAAGAGGTATGCTTGCATCTGTAAAGAGTGGAAACAACTTCACGGTGTTGTCTGCGAAATTCAAGCTATCCGAGGCAAGATCTCTATGCATGCCAACAACTTACGCAACCAGGGGATACAGCCGATAACTGGATCAGAAAGCTCAAGCTCTAGTACTACAAGTAGGGGTGATCAACTGTGGAGAAAAACTTATGCTCACGGTGAAGAATATGTCATCGGATTAAAAGAAGATGCAAAAGCGCTGGCTGCTGAGCTGGTGGATCAAAGGAAAGAGAGTCGAGTTGTCTCCATCTGCGGAATGGGTGGTATCGGAAAAACGACGCTGGCAAAGAAAGTGTTTCATCTTGAAGAGGTGAGAAATCATTTTAATGCCTTCGCTTGGGTCTTTATCTCACAACAATTCAGCGCCGGAGAAGTCCTGAAAAAACTTCTATCCCAACTTTCAACAACTCGGAGTAATGAGTTGACAGATGAAGAAATGGTAGAGAAGCTTTATGAAGTGCAAAAGAAGAAGAGATGCTTGGTGGTACTCGATGATATTTGGACAAATGAAGCATGGAACGTTCTAAGACCAGCATTCCCACTTCAAAATGGAAGCAGTAAAATATTGGTCACTTCCCGCAATAGAGATCTGGCTTCTCATGCAGATCCAAGAGGTTTCATCCACGACATTAAGTGTTTAAATGATGAGGAAAGTTGGGAGCTTTTTAAAACAAAATCACTCCTCACCGAAAATAACAAAGGTATTACTTTTTGAATGTTTCTCCACAAATCGTTTTATATTTTTCCAAGGAATTCAGTTACTTGGATAGATCTTGGAACTTGTTAATTAGTGTGTGTTTGAATTTGTTTTATGTTTCTCTTGGATCGGGGAAAAGTAAAAAAGTTGTCCAGCAAAATAATTTTTTAACGCATTCTATAATTGTCATTTGAAATAACTTAATTTATTATATTTTTAAAATAATAATAAAAAAAGTTTAAAAGTTGTTTTTTAGACAATAAATCCAAACACCATACACACTTTTCCATAATTTTATTTTATTTTTCAACTTCTTTTTAAAAATGATATTATAAACTAACGAAGCCAAAATCAAAAGTAAACACAAAAAACATGCCTTCTACGAAGTTACGTGACTACCAATGTTGCGTTGAGGGTCTTTCATGCTATTCAATCTAATTCACAACTTCGATTGGAAACTATAATGAATTACTAATTGAGGCCTATTTCGTTTTGCAGGCAAAGTTGAGTTGGGAAAGGAAATAATGAGAAAGTGTGGAGGCTTACCTTTAGCATTGGTTGTGATTGGACGGCTTTTATCAAAAATGCACACATTGGTTGAGTGGACAAAGATAAGCAAAAGCTTAGAGTCATATTTAAGAACAGAGTTGTCAGTACACAAGATCCTAGAATTGAGTTACCATGAGTTGCCATACCATCTGAAACCATGCTTCCAGTATTTGAGCCACTACCCTGAAGATTTTGACATTCCTGCTAGAGAGTTGATGCAATTGTGGATCGGTGAGGGATTCATACCGAGTGGACAGGACACAGAAGAGACGATGGAAGACGTGGCTGAAGCTTACTTGGGACAGTTGATAGATAGGTGTGTGGTTCAAGTGGGAAAGCTCTCGTGGACGGGAAGGGTCAAAAGTTGCAGACTTCATGATCTAATCCGAGACTTGTCTATATCAATCTCTAAACAAGAATCCTTTTTAGATAATATTGATAGCTTTCAAGATGACATCACTCGACCGATCCGCAGGCTTTCAGTGACCACAGGTAATATTGCTCAAGTTTTGAACAAACAAAACATGGTTCACCTCCGGTCTTTCTTACTATTGGCTCCCGATGGTGTCCTAGCTTCAAATGATCAATTGGGAGACATGGTCCAAAAATACAAGTTTCTAAGAGTTCTAAAACTCGCTAGAATTTATGGGTCAATAACATTGCCAGAGGCAATTGGGAGTCTCATTCACTTGAAATTCTTAACTGTAACAAGTTATATTGATGAGAGGGAGGTAGAGATACATATTCCATCATCCATTAGTGATTTGAGTTGTTTGCTAACACTTGGAATGGGTATGAGTGGAAGAATTATAAAAAAGTTAAATATTGCATTTGCATCTGATGTGATATGGAAGATGAAGCGTTTGAGGCATTTAGAATTTCCCTCTCTTTGCAGCCTCGTGGGTGGAGTTAATAAGTTGCATTTGCGTGGTATGAGTAATCTGCATACAATAAAGTACATTAGTGTAGAGTGGTTTGATGTAGAAGAATTAAAAGAGTTGACTAATCTTAGGAAGTTGCAATTAGTTGAAGTGGATTCATCGTTCATAGAAAGGTTGAACTCTGTCCTGCACAACAACTCATCAAGAGGAGGAGGAGGAGTGCTAAATCACCTTAGTACATTGTCCTTATCATGTAGGGACGACATCAACATAAGTGGCATAGTATCATCGCCACTTCTTCCTGCTCTGACAAAGTTACATGTTGAAGGAAGATTGACAAAGTTGCCAGCAGCGCACGAGTTACGAGCAAAATTAACATGCTTATATCTGTGGTGGTCTCATCTTGAAGAGGATCCGATGCCTACATTGGAGCAGCTCCCTAGTTTAGAGAAGCTCCGCTTAGATGACGATACATTTATAGGGGAAGAGATGGTGTGTTCAGATGGAGGTTTCCCTCAACTCAAAACCCTAATTATTCATAGGCAGCAACACCTAAGGGAGTTAACCATTCATAAGGGAGCGATGTGTGTTCTCTCCCATTTGGAGATATTAAGATGCGAGAAATTGAAGGAGTTTACTATTCATAAGGGAGCGATGTGTGTTCTCTCCCATCTGGAGATATCAGAATGCTTGGAATTGAAGAAAGTTCCAAGGGTGAGCCACATCAGTACCCTTGAAAAACTGATAATCGATAGGAAGCATTATGCAATTAATGAAAACCAATTCGATGGGAATCCAATTCTATGGGATTAAGGAAAACTAATTCGAAGGGAAAATTGGATCTAAACTGTGATGCAGTAATCAATTCAAGACAAACAGAGTGTGTGTCTATTATATACAATATTTTTTTTTTTTCGTTTGAGGGAATGTCTTCATTGCCTTTTTTTTATGATTTATATTTTTACTTCTTCCTTTATTGGCTCTTGACCATTGTGTGTTGTACTACTTGCTAAAATAAAACCTGACAACTTACAATTTATATTAGTACTCTCCGTCTCAAATTAGATGTAAATATTTGATTTTTTTTTATAGATTAAAAAAACAATGATGAAAATAATAATTTGACAAACATAATCTTAGTAATCATTAGCATATGAATGATGTATGTACAATGCTAAAATGTGTTGAAAAAATTGATGGTGGATAAAATGGAAAGAACATACTTTCATTCCGTCCAACACAAGAGTCATTACCGAGAAATCACTGTTAGTTAAGGTGACATGTCAAGTAACATTAGTCTATTTTGCTGACTCAGCCAAACGACATCCTTATAATACACGACGCCTAACCCAAAATCAATTCGGCCAAAGAAATCGATTAAATCCTCAATACTCTTTGCTTCGGTTGCAGCATTTGAGAAATTTACAATTTCCCACTGTATACAGCCTTGTGGGTGGAGTTAATAGGTTGCATTTGCATGGTATGAGTAATCTGCATACAGCAGAGAACATTAGTGCAGAGTGGTTGGATGTAGAAGAATTAAAGGAGTTGACTAATCTTATGAAGTTGAAATTAGTTGATGTGGAGCCATCGTTCATAGAAAGGTTGAACTCTGTCCTGCACAGCAAAAACTCAGCAGGAGGAAGAGTGCTAAATCACCTTCGGGAAGTGTCCTTATGGACCAGAGAGTTCAAACACCCAACGAATATGACCAGGTTATGAACGCTCAATTCGCGTTCTGATGAATACAGGCATGTGCCGATGGACATGAGTGTGGTGTTGTATACAAGTGGACAAAAGGCGCGTGGGGCATGTGGAATCCTCTAATCAAATCAAATTCTTTTGTAAGACTTTAGCTTTTTTACCAGCAAAAGGCAAATTGCATTAATCTAACTCTTTGCATTTCTTTTTTTGATGTTATAACTTTTTGCATTTTTACAATTGCATCCCTGTATCTTGAAGCAATTCTAACTCTTTGCATTATTGTTTGAAATTTATTTCACTAAATTTATACTCCCTCCGTCTCAAATTAGATGCAAATCTAAAAATATTTTTTTATCGCAAAATACATGCAAATTTGACAAGTTAGGGTAGAAAAAACATGGTCTTCCCATTTATCCACCACCAACTTTTTCAACTCATTTTAGCATTGTACGTACATCATTCCCATGCTAATATTACTAAACCTATGTTTATCAAATTACTACTTTCATTTTTATTTTCTTAATCTATGCAAAAACCCAAACATTTGCATCTAATTTGGAACAGAATTCGGGTTCATGGAAGATTGACAAACTTGCCATCAGCATCGGAGTTCCGAGAAAAACTAGCATGCTTATTTTTGCATGAGTCTGAACTTAGAGAGGATCCAATGCCTACATTAGAGCAGCTCTCTAGTTTAGAGAAGCTCCGATTAGGTGAAGATACATTTCATGGTAGAGTAATGGTGTGTTCTGATGGAGGTTTCCCTCAACTCAAAACCTAGTTATTCATTACCATATGCTCTTACTGAAGTTTATCATTCATAAGGAAGCGATATGTGTTCTCTCCCATTTGGAGATATCAAGATCCAACAAATTACAGAATCTTCAAAGTGGATTGAGCCACGTCAGTGTCCTTCAAAAACTGATTATCAATAAGAAAACAATTCTATGAAAAACAGTGTGTGTATGCATGCCAGAATTTAGGAACGACTATATGTATGTATTTATTCTCATTGCAATTTTTTCTATATGTATGATTATGAAGAGTGCTGAAATAAAACATGGCAATGTACAATTTATATTGTCTTTATACCCCTAGGTAAACATTAATACATTATAGCCCTATGTCAAGCTCCTCATTTACAAACACTTATGAACGATGATGATGGAATTCCATCTTATATTCTATATTCAGGTGGAAAGGAGGATTGAGCATCAAACTGGAAGGTTCGGACCATGCCCCTGTTTTTTTGTTATCAGAAGACTTCCCAGAAATCAAGCCACATAGCACTCCATCTCTTTCTTCTAGATATCTTCCCGGAGTTCGTGGTCAGCAAACTCTTGGTCTATGGCTCAATTGTTCTATTTGAAATTTAGTTTTGAAACCAGATATTCCTACTTATAAAAGTTTAATATTCCAAAAGCAATAAGTAGTTTGTTTTCAACAAGTTTTGTGCCTTGCTCTTTCATTTTTCCTTAGATGAACTTGATTGGTTTGCTTTGTTATGAGTCGTACAAATTATTCTACGCAACTCTCTGATCATGTTTACAAAATGTGGTTTTTTTCCTTTTACTGATCCAGGCTTTTGATCTTGTGCAGTGCATATGCTAATGAAAAGCCAAGTTGCAAAACCAGTTGTTTCCTTGGAGGTTTCAGGTTTAAGTTCTGGTGCATCAGGAAGTGGTCCTGTTAACACGAACAAGAAAAGAAACCGAAAGAACCAGTCATCCCAACTTTCTCTGATGTCATTTTTCCAGAAAACCCCCAAATTGGGCACAGACATGAATTATCTAACCAATGAAACAACTTCAACGGCTGATCGTAGCTGCACGCCTAACCTCTCAGCCTCAGAGGCGAATCATCTAACCGATGAACCGCCTTCGACGGCCGATCATAATAACCACTCTGAGCTGGACTCGACTTCCTTATCTCAAGAACTGTTAAACGAAAATTATTTGGGAAAACTTATTTCCATTAATTGAATCTTGTTTCTGTACAAATGTATTTATAGATTAATTAGCTGACTATTCTAACAGCTTTATAACTACTCTAACTGACTGAGAAAATTTTCCCGCCAAAACAACTGTTTCCTAACTAACAGGCCGTTTATTGAATTGGGCTCCATGTGGGCTTCGGCTCAATTTGCTGTTTTCAGCCCAGTTAATTGCTACAGCTTTTCTTCATCAAAACGCACAACATTGCTTGATCAAAAACGCTCCGTTTCATTCTGCTGCTTCTTCAAACACAAGCCTCCAACGGTAACCTGCAAATTGTATCTTCCAACACCCCTCCTCAATTTGCAGGTTCAAAAATGTCTTTCATTCCTATTTTCTCTACTAAGTGTTTATGTTGATTTATTCCCAACCCTTTGTAAATATATCAGCAGGTTGCTCTTCACTTCGAATGTGATTTGTATTGATTAATCCAGCTTGAATCTGTTCTCTGATTAAGTGACAATCTATTTCTATATGTTTCGTTCTTTCGTGATATACTGGGTTTGCAGCAATATGTAGGGCTGCTTGATTGTCACAGAACAATTCAATCGGTTTGCTGATTGTTATCCCAAGTTCTTCAATCATTCCTTGAATCCAGGTGAGTTCACAAATC
Organism: Rutidosis leptorrhynchoides; assembly: GCF_046630445.1. NCBI lineage: Eukaryota > Viridiplantae > Streptophyta > Magnoliopsida > Asterales > Asteraceae > Rutidosis > Rutidosis leptorrhynchoides. The sequence continues at coordinate 70,810 of NW_027266533.1, read as the reverse complement.
GTGTCTGCCATTGCTCTGTACTCTGCTTCTGTCGATGATCTTGAAATTGTTTTCTATTTTCTTGATTTCCAGGAAATGATTGATTCGCCCAATTTTATACAATATCCAGTGATAGACCGCTGGCTGAGTATACAAGATGCCCAATCTGAATCGCAGTATGCTCTTATTTCAAGTGAGTTCTCCTTTTGCATAAACAAACCCTTTCCTGGGTTCCTTTTGACATATTTGACGATTCTTAATGCTGCCTGAAAATGTGATTCTTTAGGTTGATGCATGAATTGACTTATATGATTGACCGAATATGCAATGTCAGGTCTTGTAATGGTCAAGTATAGAAGTCTTCCAACCAATCTCTTATATTTGCCAGGATCATCTAATAACTGATCTATTGTTCTGATTCTTCCATCTGACTGTTTCTCAATTAAATCATCATATTCCTTGGTTGTTAGTTTTGAATTCTGCTCAAATGGGGTAGATACCGGTCTAACTGCACTTAGTCCTGTATCATTGATAAGTTCCAAGGCATACTTTCTTTGATTCATTACTATCCCTGAATCCGATCTACTGATTTCCATTCCAAGAAAGTATTTTAAGTCACCAAGGTCCTTTAACTTGAAATGATCATGTAATGTCTGCTTTAGCTCATCTATCATTCTTGCATTATTCCCTATGATCAACAAATCATCTACATATATCAGTAGAATCACCTTGTTTTATCCTTGATTCTTAGTGAAAAGAGAGTAATCATGTTTGCTTTGCCTGTATCCTGAATCAACCAATGCTGCTGTGATCTTATGGTTCCATTACCTAGATGCTTGTTTAAGGCCATATAAGGATTTGCTCAATTTACAAACTAACTGCTTCTCCCCTCCTGAATTGAGCAAACCTTGTCGAATAGTCATATAGACCTCTTCTTCTAAATCACCATGCAAGAATGCATTGTAAACATCCATGTGATAGATTGGCCAGGAATGAGTTGCAGCTAGGGAAATCACAGTCCTAACTGTGAAATGTTTGACTACAGGAGAGAAAGTCTCCTTGTAATCAACACCATACTTCTGTTTAAACCCTTTAGCTACTAATCTAGCTTTGAATCTCTCAATATCTCCATTGGCATGATATTTAACCTTGAAAACCAACTTGCATCCGATTGGTTTCTTGGATTTAGGCAGAGAGACAACTGACCATGTATTATTATTTTGCAAAGCTTGCAATTCAGTATTGATAGCCTCAACCCATCTAGGATCTTTGATTGCATCTTCATAGTGAGTAGGCTCCTGAATTTCATCCATTTTGATAATGAATGACTGATAGTGAGGGTTGATCCTAGAATAAGATAAATGATGTTGAATGGGATAAGTGCATAATGTTGTATAATCTTTCAACCAGATTGATTGTTTTCTATGTCTAGCTGATTTCTTGAGTTGTAATGTATCAGGAAGTGAACAAGGCTGGCTCAAAGCCCCAACAGGCTGTACAGGACCTGCTGGCTGGGCATCACCCTATGAAGGGAGCTCATCAGCACCTTCCCAGGGAAGTGACTGGGCATCACCTTCATAAGGGAGCTCATCGGTGTCCTTATCCACCATTAGCTGTGAATCAAAAGACTGTGGAGAATGTTGTTGTATTGAAGATGGTGACATTGCAGGAAAGACATCAAGAAGAAAAGGCTGCATAGAATTCTGTGATGATGATGTTGCTGAAACAGAATCCCTGACAGAGAAAGGGAAAATCTCCTCATGAAAGGTAACATCCCTAATCACCAGAAACTGTTTAGTCTCTAGGTTGTAGAGTATATATCCTTTCTGATTAGGAGGATAGCCCATGAAAGCACACAAATAAGATCTGGAGGCAATTTATCTGTTAGCAATGGAACCTTAGCATAAGCTAGACAACCAAAAATCTTCAATTCTGTGATGTCTGGCTGTTGCTTGTAGAGTAAGGCAAATGGAACCTGATTCTGTAAAACTGAAGATGGATACCTGTTTATCAAGTATACTGCTGCCTGAACACATAAACCCCATAATTGACTAGGGATTGAAGCCTGAAACTTCAAAGCTCTAGCCACCTCCAGGATATGCTTGTGTTTCCTCTCAACCACACCATTTTGTTGTGGGTTATATGGACATGTAAGCTGATGATGAATGCCAAGAGACATAAAAAAATCCTGACATTGACTACTTAAAAATTCACCTCCATTATCTGATCTGATTGCCTTAACAGTAGTACTAAACTGATTAGTGGCAAACAAAATGAAATTCTTGAGACATTTGAAAATATCTAGCTTAGAATGCATTAGGAATGTCCATGTGTATCTACTATAGTCATCAACTATAGTGAGAAAAAATTTGTGCCCTTGATGAGTAGGAACTTTGTAAGGTCCCCATATGTCAACATGGAGTAATGCAAAAATAGAATTAGCTCTGCTAGTGCTTATAGAAAATGGAATTTTGTGATGTTTAGCTTGGGAACAAATCAAACAACTAGATATATTGTCTTTATTTACTGTAATGTTGTTTGATACAAGCAAATGATTTAAGGAAGTTGGACTAAGATGCCCTAGTCTGGCATGCCAAACAGAATTGCCTAATTTCTTAGTATGACAAGAATTTGCACTAGCAACAGGAAATGTTATAGGAGAAATTGAATTCAAATAGTAGAGACCATTTTCTTCTTTACCAATCCCTCGTACCATTCCAGTGGGAATGTCCTGAATCAGACAAGATAGAAAGAAACAAAATAGTATGAGTCTCTAGCTATCTTGTGAACAGAAAGAAGATTGTGATGGAAATTAGGGACATGTAGAACATTAGCTAAGGTAATATGAGGAAGAACTTTGATTGAGCCTGATTGTGAAATAGATGCACTCTGACTAGTAGGTAAAGTAACAAACCTAGATGATGCAACTTTAGAAACACTATGCAATCCTGTATGAGAATGAACCATGTGATTTGTGGAACCACTATCAATTATCCAAGTTTTAGATATACCTGGTTGAGAATTGCCTGAAGGATTGATAGTGTTTGTGGCTGAAACAGAAGTAGTTGCAGCATTGGCAGAAGGTGAAGCTAAGCTTGATAACATTTTGAGTATCTGTGAATACTGATCCGGTGAGAAAACTGGAAGAGGAGCTGGAGCAAACGGATCTAATGTACCCTGAGGAGGTTGTGAGGTTTGAGCAGATGTAGCAATAGAAGAATCAACACCAGCATTATGAGCCCGAGCATTAGGTTTGACTCTAGTAAACTTGAAGTCAGGTGGAAAACCCACTAGTTTGTAACATTCAGCCTTTTTATGTCCTTTTATCCACAGTGATCACAGGTTCCAGCAAATTTCTTCTTACTGGTAGAGGAAGAAGCAGGTGTAATCTTGGAAGAAGAATAGAAAGCAGTAAGATCATATGATTGTGTATGAGTAAGAGCAACAGTCGGTGGAACGCTGTGCTTCTTCCTGCCTAATCATAGCATACACAACAGACAATCGAGGCTGAGGACGCATGAGGAGAATCTGCCCCCTGATTGGTATGTAAACTTCACTAAGCCCCATCAAGAACTGATGAGTCTTGATTTCCTCGAAAACAGCATAAATCAAGGCTGCCTGAGCAGGGTCAATGATCGGTAATGGAGAAATACAATCAAGCTCATCCCACAAAGCTCGAAGTCGATTGAAATAGCTATCAATTGACATAGCATTTTGATAAGTCGTCGAGATTTGATGATGTAAGAAGAATATACGAGTTCCATCAATTTTATTGAACCTATCTTCCAAATCAGCCCAGGCTGCCGCAACATTCACATAGTAGTTGATGGTGACATGAACTTCCCTGTTGACATTGCGAAAAATCCATGAAAGGACTAAAGCATTGCAGCAGTCCCATTGATCATGAAACTGAACCTCAAAATCCTCCTTTTTGCAGGTTCCAGTGAGAAATCCAAGCTTATGCTTGGTCATGACTTGATTTTTGAATGATCGGCTCCAACGGCCATAGTTCTCTGTTCCTGTCAAGGCTTCTTCAACAGTTACAGAGCTAGCATTTTTAGAAGGATGGTAGCAGAGAGGATGATGAAGATCAATATTAACCGACGAAGATGAAGAGGGAAAAGAAGAAGAAGAAATCGAGGGATTGTGAACATATTCCGCCATTGTTGAAGCTTCGAAGAAGCAAAAAAATTTTGTAAAAATTTCAGAGTGATGATTTTATGGCTTTGGTACCATGTTAAACGAAAATTATTTGGGAAAACTTATTTCCATTAATTGAATCTTGTTTCTGTACAAATGTATTTATAGATTAATTAGCTGACTATTCTAACAGCTTTATAACTACTCTAACTGACTGAGAAAATTTTCCCGCCAAAACAACTGTTTCCTAACTAACAGGCCGTTTATTGAATTGGGCTCCATGTGGGCTTCGGCTCAATTTGCTGTTTTCAGCCCAGTTAATTGCTACAGCTTTTCTTCATCAAAACGCACAACATTGCTTGATCAAAAACGCTCGTTTCATTCTGCTGCTTCTTCAAACACAAGCCTCCAACGGTAACCTGCAAATTGTATCTTCCAACAAGAACCAATAGACAATAATAGCAGTTGTTCTGAGAAGAAAACTAAGGCTTTGCTCGAGTGGCAAAGGATACAACAACTCATGCAAAATAGTATCCCAGTTTGCCAAGGTCACAAGGAACCTTGTGTTTCTCGAGTGGTGAAGAAACAAGGTCCAACATTTGGTCGCAAATTTTATGTTTGCGCTCGAGCTGAGGTACTACTCTTTAATAATAACACGTCCAAGAGAGTTCAGATAGGGACGATCTTTAAAGTTCATGCCTGAAGCTTCTTGAGTTGCTTGTTAGGATTTTATGTTTGGTGCATCGAGACATGAAGCCAGAGGTAAGGCTCACTTATTGTAGCTTCTTTTGCACATTAGCTTATCTGAAATTATTTAAAATGTATAAGATAAAATGCTATCTTTATATTTTTGAGGCTGAAAAAACAGAGTTTTGATATGTTACTACTTCCTTTCAGGCTTTGGCTAGTACTCTTGGAGAGCACGAATTAGCTGGTCTTAAGGATCAATTTGATGCAATTGATGTGGATAAAAATGGGTCAATTAGTCTTGAGGAGATGAGACAGGTAAAAGTTTTGAAATTTTGATCTGATCTTCAGCCCGATCTTCAGACAGATAAAAATGGCCCTTGCTAAAGATCTTCCTTGGAAGTTAAAGGAATCTCGTGTCCTAGAGATTCCTCAAGCGGTAAGCATTTTCAACTTCCAGAAAATGAATATTGGTTTTGAAATTACAAGTGCCTGTGTTAGTGGAATGAAATTACAAGTGCGTTATGGGTGCCGTGGCCTTTGTAATTGAGTCCATCGATCTCGATCAGTAGTAGCATTGTTTAACATCGTAACGAGTTGTAGCCTTGTTTAATTGAGTCGATCAATTTCGATCAGTTTTCATTATAAATCTCGATTTGGTTAATCAATAGAACATATTAAACCTTTTCATGTGAAACTTTTATAATCGAAATCGATTGATTATACCAACCTATTACCAATCGATCGAGCCACTTAGGTTTAGTTCAGTCATATAATCTTAATCGATTGATTTAAGCCGAAGCACTATTATTTCGTAAAGTTATTTTCTCCTCAAAACCTGTTTCAGATAATGCTGATCAGGATTATGCTATTCTAGGTATAAATTATGTAGGAATCTTGTGTTACACGAAATTTGGGGATGATGAGTGGAAAACAAGGCAAACTAATATTGAATCGAATTCATAGATATTATTATATTAATTAATATTGAATAGAACAAATACCTTAAATAGGATGCAATCAATTTCTTCGACGAAATTGCAACCCCGAAACTTCCAAGAGATCCTTTATTCTCTTCCGATAAGGATTTCTTCATGCCTTCCATGGCCGTTGCTGGTAAAAAAGTATACCTAGTCGGCGGTGGTGAAGAAACTCTGGAATATAGTTACAACTACCAATGGACTTGGAAACATTATGGAGAAGTGTATTGCATGGACAGAACTGCCCCTGAAACTGGTTGGAAAGAATTGAAACCTCTTATTAAGCCAAGATACAAGACTCAGTTAGTCCCTCTCAATGGCAAACTTTATGCCTTTGGACACTGGTTGAACACCGATGAATATGGCGACTATATAGTTCCTCCTAATGTCGAGTGGGCAGAGGTTTTCGATATCGAGAATAACGAATGGAATCCGCTTCATATAACTCCTTTTGCAGGCACGGAATTACCTTGGTACATAGAATGGTATGTTCTAATTACTCCAAATAGTAATAAAATTATCTTATGTGGTAGTGCATTTAAGGATCCTCAAGGGTTAACCAAGCAGCTCTACTGTTGTGATTTGGAGAGCAATACATGTTGTTTTTATGATCTACACTTCCATGAACATTTCAAATGTTTGACAAATACTACTTATGGTTCATGGTATGAAAAGCCCGCCCAGGATGGATTTAACTTATATTTTACCAGCGGAGGTAATCAAAGAGTGGTTCCCTCAAGCAGTGGCTGGATTTATCCGTCCCAAAGTTGTTTCTGCTATGAGATATGGCTGTGAAAACTGCCTGATAGTTAATTTGGGTGATCAAAGATTTTGTGTGACCTGGTTTGTCCAAAGTTATTCAACAGTCTATTGGACCAAGTTTGTAATCTCCCATTCAAGTGGCAGTGTCGACGATGGTACTCCAACGGCTTCTCATTTCAGTACTATTAAGAAATTCTTGGTCGGAAAGGATGTTCAAATCGTCAACTGCTTTACTATATGATCGATCAGAGTGTATTTGAAAGTACGTTGTAATAATTACGACAAACAAATATTCTATACATTAATTTGATGATTTTTCTCTATTCAAGTTGATCTCCATCGAGTGACATTTGGGATTGCTCTTGATCTTGATCCTCTGGATGATTCTTTTTACAGTAGTTGATATATATAGCCTATTTAAAGTTTAATTATGGTCGTTGAACTCTTAAATTTTCGATTTTGATTTTGCAAGTCTCATGTCAATTTCCCAACAATAAAGAAGAGAGCTTAATTTAGGTGATGAGATGATCTCTCTTCAAATATATTGTTGTCTCAAATATTTTATTTCCTTAATTTTGATGAAATAGGCAAACGTGACATATAAAAAGAGACGAAAGGAGTATCTATTAAAATTAATACAAAGCTTTGCTTATAATATGTTATTATCATAAAATATATTATCATTTTATAATAAAAGAAAGTGAAGCTAGCCGGTACTATGAAAGGTAAGACCCCACCTCAATGTGGCATTTTCTTCCCTTTTATGGTAGTAGTGTGAAAGGTTTTTATAAAAGGTTTGCCGTGAAAAACAAGCACTAAATTCTATCTATTTCCAGGAAGTAACCACTTTTCCTGCCTAGTGCCTTCTCCCTCAACTCAGCTCTTATACAATTCGTAACAACAAATTTGTTGGTTGCTCGAATAGTCAATTGATCAACATTGCTAACCGAGCGAGTCTCTCCTCCTGCAGTTCAACATTCATTATAATGATGTATGAACCAAGCTCCTTTGGAGCCATACATCAAAATGTATATATGAATGAATGAATGTATATATACGACATTATTTGAAGAAAGAAAGAAAGGGACAAAATGTACATATATGAGTGATGTGGCAGCTCAGAATTTGAGGATTCCTCCTTTTTTAATGGATTTTATATATTAAGCCTGAAATTCCGCTGTAGTCACCACTTTGCCATCATAAAATCTCTGACGAATATTACCCCAACAAAAAATAGAAACGACGTCGATCAGCTATGGCACAATTGAAAATGACGCCGTCCCTGACTCATTGTGCTCCTTCCATCTCGATGTCTTCTTATTCCCAAACCCTGGCCTTCCATCCCTTACCCATCTTCAATCCCTAATTCCAAACATGAATCATGTTGTTGATTCCTTTCCCAAGTTTCCTCCTCATCCACGAAGCTCTCTTTTCATTCTTTACTCTCTTTCTTGGAAGTTGCATAGAGACGACCTGAAGGAGACTTTCTTTTTTTAAGGAATTTCTTACTTATATTTCTGGCAGATTATCAATCCCTAATTCCAAACATATTTCTCTAAATTCGAACTTGCTTTTGCATTTCAGGCACGACTTTGTGTTATTTAGTGATCATGATTTTATTTATATTATGCTTTATTTAGTGCTTTTGAGGTGAATAAACATGAATATTTGACATGTCTCTTTTGCAGTGATCGATGGCTGCCATGGCAAGGGAGAATAAAACATGTGTATTAGTGTCTCCATGTACTTACCATGTTTTCTTGAGTTTTAGAGGTGCAGATACGCGTACAAACTTCGCCGACCATCTTTACCATGCTTTGAAACGTGAAGGAGTTTATACTTATAAAGACGATGAAGAAATTGGTAGAGGGGAACCTATAATTGGTGAACTTGAAAAGGAAATCAAACAATCAAAAGTTTTCATCATAGTTATATCGGAAATTGTTGGAGTAGATCATCTCAAGGAGCTTGAGATCATAGAAGTTCAGTTTGCAGCTGAGAAGAAAGAAAAGAAGAAATTGAAGAACATAGATAGCTTCCAGCAGAAGCAATCAAGCTTGAAGAAGAAGAAGCCAATTGTAGAAGAGCCTGTTTTTTACAATTCGATCGTGGAAGCATTCTATAAGATGTTAATTGAGTTCTCGAAGAAGAATCAATCAAAACAGTGCCCTGAAAGGTCAAACAGTTTTGAAAAGAAGAAGTTCTGCAGAAAGGATGAAACTGCACATCGGGAAAAATAGGAGGATTGGGATGTACCTGCAGGAAAAGTTGAGGGCTCAATCAGCTTTTCAGAAAGTTTCTCGGCGGAAATCAGTCCAGACGATCTGCGGAGCAGCCGGAGCATAGTCGGAGCTCATGGCATATACCAAAATGCTCAGGAGGATGTCGCCCACAACACCTCTAAGAGCTATTAGCCCGCAATTCCCTGAATCGAAAAGCCCCAATTCAGTTAGGGTTCTATCTTTAATTTCCAGTCTAAGTCTTTAATTTCTACAGCAATCAATAAATTAGTGTTATGGGTAGCTTCGTCTTCAGGTCATGAAGTAGTTCGCATGCTCAATTTAGTCTGAAATGATCTGGAAGTCGTAATGTATGTTCGAGTTGTTCACTGAAGAACGGAAATCAAGCATTGCTGATATAAGGCATGTCAGTTGAATTCATTGACTGAAAAACGATGAGAATACTTCATTGAAGGTGACTAAAGGTTTAGATTGAAGTCCTGAAGCATTTGTAAATGGGTCTGTAGCTCAGAGATAGCTTGCCCGTCAAGTAAAAGGCGAAATTCAAATTTTATTGTTGTTTCTTGTAAAGTTAAAGTTCAAAGAAGTTGTTAGTAGTATGAAGATGAAGTCTAGATGAAGTTACAGTCTCGATCAAGCTCAGAGCAAAAGTCAAGCCAAAAGTCAACGAAAATGGTACTCTACTCGAAGATGCTCTATGACTAAGTCTATAGTCGATTTATAGGTTGTAATTGAGAAAAACAAAATCGCATGTGGGAAAACCACTTTAGTATTGCATTTTTCCGTTTCTGGTTTTCCTTAAAATTCAGGCTGTAATTTGTTTTTAAATTTCAATTAGCCAAGTCGTGTGTGATTGACTATATAAATAGGAGCTATCTATTAACACTTTTTTACATAATTGGTATTGAAAAGCAAAAATTGAAATCGCCATTCTCGTCTTTCTTTGTACAGTTTCAAAAGCTTGGTTGCATTAGTGAGTGAAACCTTAGTAATCCGATTACCCAAAATTAGATTTAGGTTCCAAACACCCTAGATACCAACATTTAGCCATAGAATTAGGATTAGCATCAAATCGACCATGAATGGATATGATTACAATTCTGTTGTAGTGTATTAGTGTTCTTAATTTTTGTTTTCTGCAAATCGTTTTTTGTGTCTGTTAGCTGCATTCTTCATCTCCGATTTCTTCCGTTTTCGAGCTTTCGGCATTCACAGATTCAGGAAGATTTCAACAGTGGCATCAAGAACTTTGGGTTCGATCTTGGAGCTGTGATGAAGAGAAAATCGTCTTCCGAAAGCTTCAAAAATGGGATTTTTTTTTTTAAGAAAAAGAAGAGTGAAAGAAGTAAAAAGGAAATGTTGCTACTGATTGAAGGAGAAGGATAGCGAGAAGCCTAGAAGCCAAAAGATGCCAGAGGTGACGAACGTGAATCCAAGAAAATCAACAGTACGCTTTAAAATTTTTTCTATCGATTTCATGAATCAATTTCCTTAAAGAAAGATCATTCTAAAGTCTTTAGAAGCTTAAGGTTCTTTAATCACAAAACTAAGGAGGAGCTGTTGGTTTGGATAGTTTTGCAATTAAAGAAAGAAACGATAATGGTTGAAGCTCTGTTTTTTTGGAAAGAAAAATATGAGGACCAAACTGTAAACCTGAACTTTTGCAAGGACTAAACTATCAAAAATGCTGCAAAGTTGCTGGAAATCGCGGTGAACGATTGTGATTGAATGAGTGGAGCTCAAGGAAGAGATTTTACAGCTATTAAATGAAGTACAATGAAAAATTATGTGATTGGTTGATGTAAAAGTGAGATTTTTAGTGTTTTGGCTATAAAGCCTCTTCTTTGTAATATGTTGAGTTAATGAAATTCTGAGGTCTTTGCAAGAGTGTGAAAATGTAGAATCCTTCAGCATTCACTTTTTTCTTTAATTTATGCCTTAGTAGTTAGTTCAATAAATTAGTGTTAGCTAGTTTTTATCTTTCCAGTGTATAAAATCTCAGCTTTTCTACTTCAACTAGCCATATCACCATACTACCATCAATCAAAATCTATGTTTTTCGTGTTCCTTTAACACTAGAAATCATAGTTGAAGCTTCAAGTTTTGGTTTTCTATCCCAGAAAGTTTTTTTAAAAAGCAAAGTTTGTCTCTAACATTTGATCAAACACCTTTCATTCATGGTTTTCTTCATGACCAAGCTACCATATTTTCTAAGCAAACAGAACTTTATTTCCTTTGTTTTTTTTTATTGCTTGAATTGTTGGTTCTTTGTGTCACTTAGAAGCAATCTAATTGTGGGCAAGAGATACATCAAGCTGACTTGATTTTCAAGTTTTCTTAATATGCCCACAAACTGTTTGATTAAATGTATGTGATAATCCATAAATTTTTTTTTCTAAAATAGCTAGCTGGAGTATCACACTCGACAACAAATGCTGGGAAGACCATTTTTGCAGTTGGGATTATTGAAGGATTGATGAAAATAGAGGGTCAAATATGCTTAGGAAGCAAGCTATCATCTATGCCTACAAGTTGTTTGATGAAATACCTCCAAGAAACTTCATTTTCGAAAATTGTGAGTGCCGCACAGTAGTGAATAAAACAGGGAATCGACTCGTCGGTTTTTACAGTGGTTGATTCTGTTGATGATAAACAATATGAGGCATTTGATTGTAGTTCAATGCAGGCTGTGCAGAATGGTAAGACAAATGATTTCCTGATGCCTGCCACTGAGTTGCTTATGGATTCACTGGTCTAAAGGTATAGTTTGCCTGATATTGTTGCTGCATCAACACAGTCCAACAATTCCAATACAGTGAGCTCAACAGTATAGAACCTCAACAGTCCATAGGCTGGACAGTGTTTTGCAAACACAAGAGGAGTAGAAGAAACTGCATTCCCTGTTGAGATATGTTCTATAGTTAGAAATGATGAAAAAGATAATGTGTGGATTGTAGATAGTGGATGTTCTAATCATATGACTAGGAATGCTGATGTATTTGTTGAGAAGTCTAGTGGAGGTATAGATGCTGTTGTTAGGTTTAGAAATGGTAAAACTGTGACTGTTGAAGGTAAAGGAGTGGTAGAATTGGAGATAAAGACTGGAAAATCAGTGTTGGAGGATGTGTATTTTATCCTTGAGCTGGATCAGAATCAGATTAGTATAGGATAACTTCTAGAAAAGAAGTATGTTGTTTACTTTGAAGATGAAGAATGCTTGATTTTCAATGAGGAGAAGATGCTAGTTCACAGAATTCCACAGGTGAACAGAATGTTTAAACTGAGAATGGAAGATGTTGAGGGAGCATTCTATACTGCAACCTTGACAGAGACAACAAAACTGTGGCATATGAGGCTTGGACATTCAAATCTAGACAACATCATAGCAATGTAGAGAAAGGAAGTAGTAAAAGGATTGCCAAAACTGTGTGCAAAGATGAAGCAAGTCTGTGAACCTTGTGCAAAAAGCAAGAGCCACAGGTCAAGTTTTCCTTCAAGTCAGTGGAGAACAATAGAGTTGCTGCAATTGGTACACACAGATGTTTGTGGACCTATTGAAGTGTAGTCAGCAGCTGGTAACAAATACTATATGGAGTTCATTGATGACTTCACCAGGTATTCATGGATTTATTTTATGAAGACTAAAGATCAGGTGTTTGGACTATTTAAGAAATGGAGAGTCCAAGCAGAATTAGAAACATGCAGCAGAATCAAGTGTTTAAGAAGTGATAGAGGAGGTGAGTATGTTTCAAAAGAAATGAGGAGTATTGTGAAAGAGAAGGCATCTTCCAACAGATGACAGTGCCATATTGTCCAGAATAGAATGGAGTTTCAGAGAGACGAAATAGAACTATTGTTGAGATGGCCAAGTCAATGATGTTTACAATGAAAGTCCCTAGAAATACTGGACAAAAGCATGTTATGTAGCAGTATACATTCAAAACAGATTACAGATTAAAGCTCTCAAAGACAGAACTCCATTTGAAGCTCTATTTGCTATAAGCCAACTATTCATCAACTTAGAGTATTTGGATGCATTGCATATGTCCATATACCAGAACAGAGAAGAAAGAAGATGTCAAAAAAGGCGATTAAAGGAGTGATGATGGGATATAGCTCTAGAGAATTCAAGGTTACAGGATACTTGATCCTATTACAGGAAAAATAATCATATCCATAAGTGTTAGATTTGATGAATTAAGTGAGTGAAATTGGGAGGAATGTGAGAGAGCCAGAGAAAAATATTGAGTGAAATGCCAATGCAACCAATTGTTTCTGAGATACTGAGTAAAAACTCATCAAATGATGAGGGATCACTAGTTTCTCCTAATGAGTTTGTCCATTTTGACGCAGGGAATCCAAATAACAATAGCTCAGTCTCAGGAGGAGACAGTAATGATCAATCACAGGAACCTCTAAACTCAGGAGGAGATTCTCTGAACTCTGAAAGTGATGATGAAGCTGTTCAAATGCCACCAAGAGAAATGAGAAGCTTGCAGTCAATCTATGACAGAGCTCAACCAACACCAGTGTCAGAATTGACAGAGTTTTTTAGCAATGCAGAAGAAGTAATGATAGCAAACATTGAGCAAGAACCTACAAGAAGGCTAAGAAGTCACCAGAATGGATTCAGGCAATGAATGAAGAGTGGAAAGCAATCACAGATATTGAAACATGGTTTTTGATTGACAAGCCAGACAATGTGAAGGTAATTGACACTAAGTGGGTTTTAGACACTAATTGAATTAGATTTAATTAATGATCAGCATTTTCAGCTACGTTTATCTTGCTGAATATTAAAGCACTACATTTGGAGCACGTAGATTTTTGAAGACCTTCCGGAGACACTTGATTCCGGTGAGAGCTAGCGACTTGTATTCTGAAACCTACTCGACTTGTATTCTGCAAATCCAATAATTACTACACGTAATTTCCAACAGTGCCTAGCATGAACAATGGACGACAAATATAATCATAGTAAAAGCTTTTGTCCGCTTTTGCTTTTGCTGCACCAGGAACACAATGTTACTCAATGAAGACACCAATTGAAATCACCATCTTACTTAGCCAAGAATACATCTAATTGATGCGGCAAGTTGAAATATAAGAACAAGTTCAAAACAGGCAAGGGAGACCTACAGCTCGGAACTGAAATGGGATTGCAGACATAAGCTTCCTTGCAGAAACCTTTCTAACATCTTCGAATATTAGCCAAGTAAGAAAAGTTCTTTACTTGTGAATTGTCCTTTCATTTGTTTTGTAATGCCGAGTAATTTCCTTTATCAGGAAAGATAGTCGATACAGTGAGAAAGATGCAGCTGTTGTTGTACGACAAATGCTCAAGGTTGCAGCTGAATGTCATTTACACGGTTGGTGCACCGAGACATGAAGCCAGAGGTAAGGCTCACTTATTGTAGCTTCTTTGCACATTTTATCTGAAATTACCGTGCTTGACAATGATGCCCTTTTTTTTTATTTTTTTCCTTATTTCTTGAAGAATTTCCTGTTCAAGTCACCCAAACTTGAATCCCCTTTGAAAGGTTGCAGCTGATTTGGGCCTGTCGGACTTCATAAAACCAGGTGACTGAAGTTAAATTACATTCTTTCTTTCGAAGAATTATCATTGCCGACATTTTGAACTTAAATTTTTACAAAATACAGGAAAGAAGTTTCCAGATATTGTTGGTAGTGCCTATTATGTTGCTCCAGAAGTATTGAAACGAAAATCGGGACCAGAGTCAGATGTGTGGAGTATTGGTGTTATTACTTACATTTTGCTCTGTGGAAGGAGACCCTTTTGGGATAGAACTGAGGATGGTATATTTAAGGAGGTACAACACATTTTCTGTACAGGATTTCTTATATGCCTTTACGATAAGTGCTTTATATATTCTTGAATATTTAATTACCACCAGGTTTTGAGGAACAAGCCTGATTTTCGTCGGAAACCATGGCCAACAATAACGCCCACTGCTAAATATTTTCTGAAGAAGTTATTGGTGCTCAGGCTCTTTGTATGTGTTCATCTCTTCTATTAGGGAAGAACATGATTCCGAGAAATGGCATCAACGTTCACAAGCTTCATTCGAGACGTTTGACCTAGATAGAGATGGCTACATAACTCCCGACGAACTCAGAATGGTTGGAGGGAAACGAGAAAGAGAGAGAGAGAAAGAGAAACAAGAGAGAGGGAGCGAGAAAGAGAAATGAGAGTGAGAGAGAGAGCAAGGCGGGGACAGGTAACTTTCCGAATTCTATTATTAACTGCAAGACGTCGGTAGAAGAGCGACTTTGATCAGAAACTTGAACAAGTTTTTGTACAATCAATCATTAGTAATCAATCCACAGAATTTACATTCCTGAACATATAATTGTGCTGGAGAGATGATGATATCTTTTCTTTTCGGAGAGTTGATGAAGATTGTGCCCTGTTCTAATGTGTCTGTATAAAATGATGTGTATTAGAATTCATTTACGTGTTCATATTATATCATAGTCTTGTTTTGAAATGCTTTTTCAATTACATCTATCGATTTTATTGGATAATTGTTTCCAAGAAAGATAAACTTTAGAAAGAGCAGAGACTAGAGTTCTAATCATACAAAGCAGATTTTCTTGAAGACATAGAAGGGACCACGAATTTGTAGAATGAAGGCTATCTGGTTTGCATCGGTAATGATTCAGAAACAGAACAGATCATGACCAAAGGGGAAGGTAGGCTCATTTTAAACTATCAGCATTATCCTAAAATCTGTCCTCCCATCTAAGTTCAGAGATAACAGACTCAATCTTCAGCAGTAAGCAATCCAAACATCCCATATTTCAGCCTGACTAATCCTTCAGGAGACGTGACACTACGCTCCAAACAGAGGTTGATTCCGGTGAAACAGTCCAGGTAACAAGAAATCAAGATTCCAAGGGAGAGTTCATCCTAATTTTCCAGCCGAAATGATCAAATTTAACAGAAATTCATTAGTTGTTACTACTTCTTGTAGAACTGAATTTCCTCGACTTTATCTATGCACATAGTGTGTTAGAAGTTGAAACCTCAATCTATTCAGCGGAAAACTTCAATCTATTCTGTGTTATAAGGTCTATTCCTATGCTCCAAGGTGTTTGTGAAAATGCCGACTGTCTTGTGTTGGTTTGGATAGTTTTACGATTAAAGAATAAAGCAACAATGGTTAAAGCTCTGTTTTTTTGGAAAGAAAAATATGAGGACCAAACTGCAAACTTGGATTTCGTCAGAGACCTGAAGGTAAAAAGTTTTCTGGACTACAATGGTTTAAGGGGAGCATGAAGCCTCAATCCCTCAACGAAGGGAGCTGTTGGAGAGTTCGTTTCGCGATTAAAGCCGAACTGTTTTAGAAGACGGAGGGACCGTTTTGAAGACTGCAGAAAACAGAAGGACCAAACTGCAAAACGGCAGTTTCTCAGGACTAAACTGTCAAAAATGCTGCAAAGTTTCTGGAAATCGTGATGAACGACTGTGATTGAATGAGTGGAGCTCAAGGAAGAGATTTTACAGTTGTTAAATGAAATACAATGAAAAATTATGTGATTGGTTGATGAAAAAGTGAGATTTTAGTATTTTGGCTATAAAGCCTCTTCTTTGTAATCGTCTTTAGTTAAATGAAAAAATCTGTCAAAATATAGCTGTAGGTGTAGTAAGTTTACTTCAAGCTTTCTATATGGAATAAAGTTTCATTCTATCATTTTCAAACCGAGAATCACCACCACTCCAATACATTTTGTTTCATCTCTGTTGTAAACCCAAAAACCCAAAAAAAAACCGACCAAGTATCTTTGCATTCTGTGTTATAGAAAAAGAATTTTTTGTGGGTTTGTGTCACTTAGAGGTGCTCTAAGTGTGCTAGAAGATTTGACGGTGGTAGCTTTCTTGCAGATATCAGAGATGCAACAAAGGAGACAAGTAGTCTGATTCGTATTCAAAAACAACTCCTTTCGGATATCTTAAAGAGACCAGTTGAAGTACAAAGTGTAGAAGGAGGAATACAGAAGATAAGAGATCATGTCGTACACTGTAAAAAAATCCTTATTATTCTTGACGATGTTGATGAACAAGAGCAGTTAGAGAAAATATTTGGAAGCCAACCACAGCTTTGCCCGGGCAGCAAGATTATCATCACAACTAGATATAAAAATCTAATGACTCTGAGGTCTCAAAATTTGCAGTCCAAGAATTAGGTGGTGAAGTCTCAATTAAACTATTTAGTTGGCATGCCTTTGGGAAGACCATCCTATTGAGGATTTATTAGAGTGCTCAAAACAAATCGTCGACCATTGTGGAGGACTTCCATTAGCTCTTAAAGTTTTGGGGGCTTCCTTTTCTCAAAAAGCAAGCACAGGTGTATGGGAGAATATGTTACAAAAATTAAAAGCAATTCCTGATAGGAAAATTCTAAATGTTCTCCGACTAAGCTATGATTCTCTATCAGATGATGATGTCCAAGTATATTCCTGGACATTGCGTGTTTTTTTGTTGACGAGAAGTACAATGACAACATGGTTGAGATTCTCGATGGTTGTGGTCACTACTCAAAAATAGGAATTGAAAATTTAGTTGAAAGGTGTCTGTTGAATATTCAAGGAGGCCGGTTTTCCATGCATAACCTAATTAGAGATATGGGGAGAGAAATTGTTCGTCAGGAATCAGTTCATGACCTTGGAAAAAGTAGCAGGATATGGAATCACGAGGAAGCATATGCTTTACTGAAAGAAAAAACAGTAAGAACTATAACTCAATCCATATGTGATGAACTTCTTCACAAGAAAATATCTAAATGTTTTGCAGGGCACTAAAAGAGTGAAAGGTATCACTCTTGACTTTTCTTGGTTGAAGGCAGGTCAATCTGGAGAAGTAAATGTGAGTATATGAATGTCATATTTGGAAGTGAGTGATGAATGTTAACATTTAGTGGGATTTCTTAAATAGGGAAATGTAGAGGCAGATACATTCACAGGCCTACAAAACGTAAAACTGCTTAGGATGAATTTTGTCAACCTTATTGGGAACCGCAAAAACTTCCCCAGGAATCTGATATGGCTTTGTTGGCATGGATTTCCAATGAAATGCATACCCACAGATTTTTGTTTGGAGAAGGTGGTTTCTCTTGATGTATCTTATAGCAAAGTTGAACGTGTTTGGGAAGGAGACATGGTATATTAGTACTTTATTTTACAACACAGTTTCATTGGTGGAGATTGAAGGCAGGTTTTAAGTTAGACACAATAGGACATGTAGATTCACACGTTATAGAAAGTTTGGGACTGTACAGATCAGAATGTTTGGAAGGCATCGAGGTCAATCTACAAAGTTATTTCGTTCCTAAAGATATACACAACACTCCACTAAAGGTAATCTTAATTTCTTGGGAAATTAGTTAAACATTTGTATTTATTTATTTCATTTAATTGTTTGCATAATATTAATTGCAGGTAATGTATGAATTTAACTTATGTAACATTTTCCTCCCAGTAAGTAAGGTTCCAAACTGTTACACAATCCATGAGGGGGATTCAATGTCATTTGTGGTGCCATCAAAACCTGGTTTCAAGATACGTGCCTTGAATCTCTGTTTTCTATATATGGATGTGAATGGTCAATCAGATTATTCATGATTAGTATAGTCAATTGGACCAAGAGAATGTGTTGTTCTTATTTGCCTTACTATAGGAGGTTTACAGAAGATGGGAATGGCGCTACATTATGGTTAAGTTACTGGAACATTGTGGATAAACATCTTGATGCTGGAGACGAAATCGGAATACAGGTTTTGGAGACTTACAAAGTTAAATTAAGCGGGTGGAAGTTGGTATGGGAAGCTGATCAAGATAGAAATTCCCAACTAAACATCACTTGACCTTGGCCTCTATCTATGACAAATGACGTTTTTACTTCGTTTTAGGTGAGTGTTATGTTATGACAGTATTAGGTTATCTTATAGTTGCCATAATTTTTAGTCTAATTACTATGTTCTTCCTTTATATGTGAGTGTTATGTTATGACACTAAAATATGTCCATTGTTTTCAGACACTAAAATATGTTATATGTCAGTAATTACCAATTTCCTTATTTTCTCTCTGAGTAGCTAGGTTCCACTTCTCAATTATTCCAAAATTTCACTCTTTTTTCACTCAATTTTAAAAATAAAATGATTTTGAAATAAATTTCACTCTTTTTTTTAATTAAAACTGATTGATGAAAGGTTCGGTTTAGATCCAAATTAGTTTTGTTCAATCAATTTTAGTCCATTTGATTGATTATTTACTGACGTCCTCTCCTAATTAAGAGGTTAACTCCATTGTATTTGTGAAATTACTTGAAAACTTGAAAAGAAAAAAATCGTGTCCCTCTAAATAGAGTTTTCTGGTTCTGCTATTCAGGTAAAATTGAGATTCATGATCCATTTGGGAGAAGAAACTTCGACTTTCCTCCTAATCTGTCAAAGGTACTCGATTTGTTAAAGTTTCGGTTATCGGAAATAACAAAGTTATATGATCTTGAATACATCGATGTCGACAATATCCCTGTCTATAGTGTTGAGGAAGACTCTGAGGCCGAGGCAGTCTTATTTCGTAAAGTTATTTTGTCCTCAAAACCTGTTTCAAATAACGCTCAAGATTATGCTGTAGTAGCTATAAACTATGTAGGAATCTTGTGTTACACAAAATTAGGAGATGATGAGTGGAAAACAATGCTTCATGTCGAATATAATGGCAAATCACTAAATTTAAAATCCCCTGATGTTGAGGAATTCGATGGAAAATACTGCGTAGTGGATTCACGAACATGGATTGTTCTGGTATTAAATTATTCGTTCGAGGTTATTTCAATAATTTCATCTCTGAATCACAATAATATGTCATTGTGTTATTTCTTGTCCAGTGAATGTCTATAAACCCGACTAGGAGAATCAGAAATGGACGAAAGCTATGAGTTTAGGAGACATGACGTTGCTTCTTGATTTTGAATGACGATTTCTCAGGATTGATTGAGAGAGATTCTGTCTATTTTCTTGATATTCATTGCTTTGGAGTTGAAGAACATAATAAGGTCCCTGTCCAGGTTTTCTTTTAAAGGGGGTCAAATTTATATTTTAGGGGGGGCATCATTGCAATTATATAGTACTATTCAAAGAGGTAGTCAGTAACGAAAATCAATTAAAAAAAAGGTAGTCAATAAATTCAAATCAAATTCTTATGTATATCATCTGGAATTTCATTTGTCATGAGATGCCAAACCAAAAAAAAATCTCGGACATTAACAACAAAGAATATTAGTAATATTTTTTTCTATTATATATGGAAAATATTTTTGCACTATGTGAGGAATTTGCAAGAATATTAGTAATATCTTCCTCGTACGTGGCTATGTTGAAAAAAACATAAAGATTCATCGAATGTATACTGATTTTTCTGGCCACTCTGAAGCTAATTTTTTTTAAGTAATCCACAATATGATATGGTGGCAGATTATATTAGGATGTAATTATGATTGGTGAATAGAATCAGTTTTTTATAGTAATAACTTATGTAATTATGTTCATATAGATAGCATTTATTCTCTTCCTCTTTTAATCAATCCAAAATAAATTATATTAAAAAAAATTGATCAGTTACAAAACGTTTAGGAAAATTTCATCAATTAATTATGGTAAATTGGCCAACAAAGGATCAAATTACAAGAATCTCGCAGTCAATTGGAGTGCAAGATTTCGATCACTGATCACTATATAATGAATAGTTTCATAGGAAGGCCAAACATACACAAAAAAAAATTATTTGTATCATTTATATTCGCAGAGACATACAAATGGAAGGCAAAAGGGTTTTTTGCAGTTATCGTTATTCCTGATTGTTGCAATGACGCTGATTTCCGTCGAAAAGACGAGTGCCGATGAAATTCCTAAACCATGTATCGAAATTTGCAGTAGAGTTGAATATTGTGACCCTCCGAAAAGTACTCCTTGTCTCAGTATGAATTGTGTGGACAATTGTATGTCTTATGCTGGCCATCGCCACCGCCTCAAGCACCAACCGTACTTAATTAATTATTACTAGTATATGAATAAAGTCATTTTTCGGCAGAAAAAAAATGGCATCATGAGATTGAGATGATGATTTATTTTTCATATGAAATTCTGCTTTCTTTTTATAATTAATGCTTTAATTTTATTGATTTATCCTTTAAGACTTGTAATATAAAAATAATTTGTTATAATTAACCCATCTCTAATCACACTAGTTATTTTAAATAATTAATAAAATATTCCTCCTCTCTAATTATATTATTTTATTCATTTTTTAATTCATAGATAATATTCTCTCCGAAATTTTAGCATTCCCACCAATTTAATCATCTTCTCAATTAGAAATGGCATTGAAGAACATATTTTTTTGCTTTGGAACTAATTTTGTGGCTCATACAAGTAGCAGTAATTGTTTGCAAGTTATTTATAGAAAAACATGCCTTTTCAACCACAAACGTATTCATTCATCTGTGATTTGTCAAAATTCATATGTATTAATACTATAAAATTCAGTATTTGGCAAATCACTACAAGATACTGTATATGGTGTGAGTTGTTTTTCTGGGAAATGCATGTTGAAATGGGTTGTTTCGTTACTCCAGCATACCAGGACCTCATTGATGCATTGGTGAGTTCTCAAGTCAAGCTAAAGAACAATGATTTCAAGAAGAAGAAGAATCTACAGCAGAGAAGCTTGGAAAAGAAGAAGCTTAGACTGCAAGCAACTGTCTTGGGCAATTTCGCTTCAAAACATTCTTCAATGTCGTCTTAAGGATTCTGAACAAAGAAGGAACGAAACAGTGTGAAGGAAGCAAGCTAAGGATCGGGACTCAGGTTCTGTCAGTGAAGAAATAGAGTTGTCTAGAGTCGAGGAGGAATTTGAACCTTGGAAGAAAGTGAAGGATGGTCTTGTAGTCGGGCAAATGATGAAGGACGTAACTGGCATTACTGAAAACCAGTCGGCCGTGAAGATGAAAAACGATCTGCCGGACGATCGAAAGATAGTCGGAGCTCAGGGAACCGTCCAAA
Organism: Rutidosis leptorrhynchoides; assembly: GCF_046630445.1. Taxonomy (NCBI): domain Eukaryota; kingdom Viridiplantae; phylum Streptophyta; class Magnoliopsida; order Asterales; family Asteraceae; genus Rutidosis; species Rutidosis leptorrhynchoides. The sequence continues at coordinate 48,939 of NW_027266533.1, read as the reverse complement.
CAGATCAGGAAGACCTTGTCTACAATAATTCTAAGAGAAATTGGACTGCAATCTCTAGAATCGAAACGCCCAAATCAGAAGGTTAGGGTTTCTAATTATGGCAATGAAACAGTGAGTTGAACTTTCCTTTTTTGTCTGACGAATAATGAAGCTAGGGTTTAACGTTAATCTCTCGTTAGTTGATGGATTTTGATGATTAAAAAGCTCATTTCAAGTCGAATTGATGCTAAGAATCGATTGGAATGATCAATTTAACTGATTAACTAGTAATGAATAAAATGTCTTGATGGATTTCTGGAAAATGAAGAACATGAACTGAAATTGGGGATTTTTGCTGCGGTCAACTTTTCTTGCATTTTCTACTTCAGAATGATTACGAATAGCTCAATGATGATGTGGTGAAGGTGTATACTTGATTCTAGCCTGAGAAAATGAGTTCTTGCTATTGTTGGTCTATATCAGTTTACTGTCAAAAACAAGTCATATGATCATTTTCAATTCTGTTCGAGATATTAAAGAAGTAGTTTTACAGTCAAATTTGGAATTTTTTAAGAGTCCTTTCTGCAATGATTCGAGTTCATTTCCATGGCTGAGAAGAAAAGTCAATCTGAAGTCAAAGCTTTGTGCTAGTTGTTCTGATTTCTGCAAAAGAAGAAGAAGAAGTTACTGCAGTATCTCTATCAGTTACAAGTTCAGCTAGAAGATAAATTCAAGTCAAAAGAAGATTGGGGACAAGAAAAAACAGTCTTGTTTTACTTTAGATCAAACCGGACTGGTTTTACAAAAGGAACAAGAATGGTTTTCCTTGTGCTTCTTCCACTATAGTTTGTATATTAGTACTTTTGTTGTGTGCTCTTTCACTGTTATTGTTTTTTCTCTGTAATTTCAATTAGAATTCTATCTTATTGCTCTTACTTTGTAAAAACTTAGACTGTAAAAGATGAAAAATTACAGTTTAGGTTTGCTTTAGAAATCTCATATAAATATGCTTGTAAGCCGAAAGGCATGGTGCTGCTGCTAATGAAAATTGCAGAAGAGTTCATCATTTTTCAGTTTCAAATTCCTGTTTGTATTGGTAATCTAGGTATAATCAAATAGCCTTAAACTTAGTTTTATTAGGATTTCCAACCTTTAAACCGGTGTGAATAAAAACTATTAGTATTTATCATCAAATCAACAACATAATGAATTTCTATTATCTATTTGCTTGTAGTTGAATCTGTTTTTACAGCTTGTTTCTTGTTGTTGCTCTGTTTCTCTGTTGAAGTTTAGAGTTTAAGCTTCAAATCAAGTTCCTGTGTTACAAAAGAATCTGACAATGCAGAGTCCAGAGAGGGAATGAAGATGAAGGGTTGAAATAAATCCAAAACTGGAATTTTAGTAAATGCCATGTCAATGCATATGTGGCAAGTTTGTGTAAGACAAGTGTCAGTTTCACGTTGTTAACGACAGAGTCAGTATCACTTCAACTTTCCGTAACGTCTCGGACCCAAAAGTCCACACTTTATGAAGGCACGATTTCAAGCGTGAATATATGGACAATCAAACATCTCCATCTCCCATTTCTGTTGTAGAATGTATCCATCCTCATATATATAGTTTGAGTTTATTACTTCTTGTTTCCATATTAAATTCCAGAAAAGAGGTTCAGAGTTTCTAACCGTTTGTGATTGAATTTGTTCGAGTGCCACATAATAAGCACTCCTAACTGAGAAAGAACCATTTTTAGTACCTGACCAAGTGAATATATCTGCCCGTTGAGGACAGATTGGGATCATAGCTAGTTGTCGAGCTTTATGGAATCCAAGGGCATTGGCATTCCTCAAGATAGGAAGTTTCCAAGAATTTGAAGCTGGATTAATAAGTTGATTCACTCAAAGAATGCCCCTTGAGAAAAGTCTTTCATGTTCTACTATAGAAAGCGAAACTCCCATTGTCCAATTATCTTCTCTGATTCTTATAGATTTTCCATCTCCGATAACCCACGATCCACCTGCCCGAAGAGAGTCTCTTCCTTCAATAATACTTCTCCAAACCAGTGACGGATTGTTACCCATCTCAGCTTCTAGAAAACTAGAGAAAGGATAATATTTTGATTTTAGAGATCGAGCCAGGAGAGAATTAGGATTCTGAATAAACCTCCATCCTTGCTTTGCTAGCATCGCTAAGTTGAATGCGGTAAGATTTCGGAAACCCAATCCTCCATTCTTTTTCGAAGCTGAAAGTGAATTCCATCCCACCCATCTGATTTTCTTCTTCCCATCCCACCAGAAAGTTCTGATAGCAGTTTCAATTTCTTTGACAATAGCAACTGGAATCTTGAAACACCCCATAGAATAAACAGGAATTGACTGTATTACAGATTTTATGAAAACTTCTTTACCAGCCTTATATAAGAAACGAGTAGACCAAAGGCTTAGTCGTTTCCAAACCTTCTCTGCTAAGTGTTTGAAGTTGAAGACTTTTGATTTACCTACCAGAAGAGGAAGCCCAAGATATCTGTCATGACATATAACTTCTTGAATCCCCATAATCTCCTTAACCCTTCGGCGAGAAGCCCTGTCTGTGTTAGGACTAAAATAAATTCCGGATTTGCCGTTATTTAGTAGCTGTCCTGAGGCTCTTTCATAGATACGGAAGGCTTCCCTGAGAGCTTGGACATCTTCGCTTTTTGCTTTTACAAAGAAAAGACTGTCATCTGCAAATAGGAGATGGGTGATCTTGGGGCTCGTTCTTGAAATACTGCAACCCTGAATTGCGCCGTTCTGTTCTGCTTTTGCCAAGAGAGCTGACAATCCTTCTGAACATAGTAGGAAAAGGAAAGGGGAGAGCGGGTCTCCTTGTTGTAGTCCTCTCTCAGGTTTGAAAGTAGAACTATGTATACCGTTAATCAGAATCGAGAATGAACTGAAGAGATACACAACATAATCCATTCAATCCATATCTGCGAGAATCCCAGCTTTGCCATCATCTGCCTGAGATAACTCATTCGACTCTGTCAAAGGCCTTCATCATGTCAGATTTCAGGGCGCACCATCCTGTAATGCCTGATTTCTTTTTAATGCAATGAGAAATCTCGGAAGCCAGGAAAACGTTATCTGATATTAATCGACCTGGCAGGAAAGCCGATTGATTTGCCGAAATGACCTTAGACAGAATGGATTTAAGCCTTGTTGCCAAAACTTTCGCCGTAAGCTTGTAAAGAAGTCGAACTTGACAAACATTGAACACAAAATGAAATAACTTCAAGTTCACGCCAATGATAGTGTTATTCCATTTTCTTAGTCTTCAAAGAAGCTATCTTTAGTGTTTGCTTTTGGTAGAAAAAGCAGTGAAGTTTACGCCAATGTCGTCCGTCGGAGAGAAGCCACCTTCCGGTAAACGAATCCAGCCATCTCTTTCACCTGGATCACATAAACCAGTTCATCACAAACCAAAAAAATAAAATAAAAATAGCTGTAAGGTTTTTACATATAATGGATTAATGTAATGGAAAAAAAAATGTTTGGCTTACATCAAGTGATTTGCAAAATCAGGACTAGCTCTTTGGAGTCAGAAAACTTGACCACTGGTGCCTGCCTTTAGGAAGGTGTAAAACATCAGTAAAGAAACAGTAAACATCTGTCAAACTAGCAGATAAATGATTGCTCTAATGTTTAGATAAAGAGAAATTAACAGACGTAATACCCAACGAAGGAGATATTCAGGCAGCAACAATAGAAGTTGCATAGGCTCGCATAGTGATTAATTGTCAATATAATAGTAGCTCCGCTCGGAATCGTCAATGCTGCCAGAGACTTGCAGAAACTCAGCAGAATTTGTTACATGGTCAATCACCTTGCATAATTTTAGCAGTTAAAAAAAAATGGTTGGGAGTCTCAAAATGTTCAACTGTTATTACCACTGTTCATAAGATCAAGATAAAGTACCTCTAAAGTCATCACAGCATCAAACTTCCCCTGTTCCTCAACTAGCTTTTCTGTACACCATGAAGGTGAATTAATAGATAACAAGTATTTTCAGTGGAAATGAATATAACTTGACCAACAAGGCAACAACATTAATAACAGGAATGGCATACACCAGCTGTAGTAAAACAATATTCAATAGAAGATGTTGCTGGATCCATGCCCTGTGTAGATAAAGAATGCTCGTTTGTATTAAAATAACATTTAAATTAAATCTGGATCTTACAGTAGAAATTCGTGAATCAAAAGTCCACACTAACTGAAAAGACCAATATTGACAAGTTCATCAACTTAACTTTAACAAGATAAAAGATACCGTCTTAAAGAATGAATTCTAAGTACCAATGTCACAGTTGCAAGCATGTAACAAAGTGATAGTGGTGTATTAAGGGCTAGCTTCCTAAGTAGGATTGAAAATGAACTGAATGCCTAATAAAATAACTAAATAACAACATACAGCATGAAGTCGAGCAATATTGATGTTTTTCTCCACAGCATCTACGCCTGTTAGGGTAGCTTCCTTTCTTTCCAAAGGCTGAGAAATTAGCAGAGAAAGAGAAAAAGCAATTACAAATAATACTCAGGATTCAGAGAAGAAAAAAAAATATGGCAAATGCCTATAGACACATATACTGCCAGCCCTTATCAGTTATGCCATCATTTGAGAAGCATATAAAAATAGATATTGGGAAATATAGTCTGACTGATATCATAGAGACCATGACAAACAGTCTTGCAGCAGACAGGACTAAAGCAAATAGTGATAACCTTCAACATTCCAAAACTAAAGTATGGAAGCCGAAAGTGTTTGCTGAGGTAAATGAAAGATAATATACTTGTGATTGCCTCCGCCACAACCAACATTAATAATACTAAGTCTTTCGAAAGGCTTGGGGAACAAGGATCCTTTCGTTATATTAACAGAGAAGTAGAAATGGTAGTTACTTCATCTCATAGACAATAAAACAAACACACTGCCTACAATACAGATTCCAAAGTTTTTTCAATCAAATAGCGCAATGCATAAGCGATATAAGCACATAAAATGAATACAACTTAGTAATTCAGTTCAGCATTGTCATATCTGAATCATTACAATTTTCATAAAACCATCCATCAGTCAGTAGTACTTTAAACCAAACAAATACTCCACTTTAACAGCATATATATAAATATATTGTCCATTTATTTAACGATTCTGCAATTTCTTCTTATCTCACCCTGGATTCCAGTAAGAGGACTGATGTTGCCCATCTTCACCATCGCTGCTGCAAAGTCTTCCCGGAAGCGAAACTCATCCGTGCTGTAGAGGGAGACGAGGCTGTCCTGTGATCCACCGCGATCGGTTTAGAGCTCCTGATCGGTTTAGTCTCTTGAAATGAAGCAATTTGCTTTAAGGGTAATTATTTAAAATGTATAAGGAAAAATCCTATCTCGCGGAATTTATGTTGGGTAATACTGTCTTTTCACCTACGAAATCTGGTGTATCATCGAGTAATATCGAAGCATCACAGCCCTAATTCAAAACCAAAACGGAAAAAATATTAATTAGTAATTTCATCATTAATATACAATCATATATATGTGACAGTACTATCATACTCTTGTAAAATTAATATACAGGTCATTAATCAACAATATTAATGTATCATGCTAGAAAATTAATATAGATCATTAATTAACAATATTAATGTATCATGCTAGAAAATTAATATTGATCATTAATTAACAATTATGTACGAAGAATGAAAAAAAAAAACCATTAACCATTAATAATATATAGCAACAAAAGATAAAATCATTAATTAACAAAGCATACATAACAACATATAACCATTAACATTATTAAGTATAAGAAACGAATCATCAAACATACCGAATGCTAATAATACATCTAATTGATGCGGGAAGTTGAAATATAAGAACAAGTTCAAAACAGGCAGGGGAGACCTACAGCTTGGAACTGAAATGGGATTGCAGACATAAGCTTCCTTGCAGAAACCTTTCTAACATATTCGAATATTAGCCAAGTAAGAAAAGTTCTTTACTTGTGAATTGTCTTTTCATTTGTTTTCTAGTGCTTAAATGCCGAGTAATTTCCTTTGTCAGGAAAGATAGTCGATATAGTGAGAAAGACGCAGCTGTTGTTGTACGACAAATGCTCGAGGTTGCAGCTGAATGTCATTTACACGGTTTGGGGAACCGAGACATGAAGCCAGAGGTAAGGCTCACTTATTGTAGCTTCTTTTGCACATTAGCTGAAAAAAACAGAGTTTTGATATGTTACTATTTCCTTGCAGGCTTTGGCTAGTACTCTTGGAGAGCACGAATTAGCTGGTCTTAAGGATCAATTTGATGCAATTGATCTGGATAAAAATGGCTCAATTAGTCTTGAGGAGATGAGACAGGTAAAAGTTTTGAAATTTTGATCTGATCTTCCGCCCTATTATTTGTCATTTTCTTCAGAGTTTCTGATCTTAACAAGAATCTTTTCAATAACGAGTTGTAGCCTTGTTTAATTGAGTCGATCAATTTCGATCAGTTTTCATTACAAATCTCGATTTGGTTAATCAATAGAACATATTAAATCTTTTCATGTGAAACTTTTATTATCGAAATCGATTGATTAAACCAACCTATTACCAATCGATCGAGCCACTTAGGTTTAGTTCAGTCGTATAATCTTAATCGATTGATTTAAGCCAAAGCACTATTATTTCGTAAAGTTATTTTGTCCTCAAAACCTGTTTCGGATAATGCTGATCAGGATTATGCTACTCTAGGTATAAATAATGTAGGAATCTTGTGTTTACACGAAATTGGGGAATGATGAGTGGAAAACAAGGCAAACTAATATTGAATCGAATTCATAGATATTATTATATTATTTAATATTGAATAGATCAAATACCTTAAATAGGGTGCAATCGATGGTTGACATTGACTAGGGCTTTTTATAAATAAAGAGAAATCTTTTGGTTTTTATTGTTCAATTTCTGAATTTGTTATAATGGCCCATTCTGATCCGTTGGAGACGGCCAGAACACTCACAAGTGAGCTTATTAATCTAGTGGTTATCGTCGACAGGGACGACGATTTCAGCACGGAATTACTCGATCAAGTCCAACATAAGTTGATGGCTTTAAGAGAAGTCGTTTTGAAACTGTCACTCATGTCCGCGAAGCATGGAGGAGAAGATGATGAAATACCTTGTGACAACGATGATGAAGAGCATAATGCTGCCACCGTCTACCTTCGCATGGATTATGATGTCAACACTATCAGCAGATTTGAATGTTATGCAATTGGCAACGAAAAGATTGAAGGACTAGAAAACTTGAAAAAAATTGCAACCGCGAAACTTCCAAGAGATCCTTTATTCGCTTCCGATAAGGATTTCTTCATGCCTTCCATGGGCGTTGCTGGTAAAAAAGTATACCTAGTCGGCGGTGGTGAAGAAAACTCAGGAATATAGTTATAACTACCAATGGACTTGGAAACATTATGGAGAAGTGTATTGCATGGACACAACTGCCCCTGAAACTGGTTGGAAAGAATTGAAACCTCTTATTAAGCCAAGATACAAGACTCGGTTATATACTTATGGCGAGTATAGAATTCCTCCAAATATCGAGTGGGCAGAGGTTTTCGATATCGAGAATAACGAATGGAATCCGCTTCATATAACTCCTTTTGCAGGCATGGAATTACCAATCATTTTGTTTTTCAAGAGAGACATCAAAGTAGCTTGTTTTTCAAGTTTTTCTTCTAAGCACAACAACTGTTTGATCAAATGCTTGTCAGAATCCAGAAAAATTTTGACTAAAAAATGGCTAGCTGGAGCATTACAATTGACAACAGAAGATAGAAGTGTCAATTTGCAGTGTGTAGTATCTCCAGAATTGAAAGAAAACAGAGTTACAACTATACCGTGGGACGCAAGCAAACTTCAATGCCTAAAACCAAGTGCATTATTGGTTTGATTTGTAGAAAGTATTATTTTCTTATGATGCTGATATTAGTCAAATAATGGAGTCATGAGTAGTATTGTCTATGGGTGCATTGTGAAGAAAATATGATAGCTTGGTGATGATGCATACCAACTGTTTTAGCTGAATGTGGTTAGTACTTGAAGGATTGTAGTTTGTATCAGTATGGTTTGTGAGCTTGAGAGGCAGAATATAGAGCTTGTAAGATGTCTTGGGAAGCAAGTTACACATATGCATACAACATGTTCGATGAAATGGCGAAAAGAAGTCTCCAAACTGTGAGTGCCGCACAGTACATAATGGAAGTCGATTCGTCAATTTCCGACAGAATCAGGTAAACATTTTTTTAATGAAAACTGATCGCTGAAAGGTTCGGTTTAGTTACCAAAAGGATAGATCCAAAATTAGTTTTGTTCAATCAATTTTAGTCCATTTGATTGATTAATTACGGACGTCCTCTCCTAATTAAGAGGTTAACTCCATTTATTTGTGAAATTACTTGAAAACTTGAAAGGAAAAATAATCGCGTCCCTCTAAATAGAGTTTTCTGGTTCTGCTATTGCAGGTAAAATTGAGATTCATGATCCATTTGGGAGAAGAAACTTCTACTTTCCTCCTAATCGTGATGGGAAAAATCGCCTTCTCCCTCAACTTAGTTCCGGTAGTTAAGTTTCTGATATAGAGGATCCACGTAAGTGGCAACTATAGAGCACACGCTTAACTAACCAAATCACCAAGTTACCCCATGAAATGAAATAGAGATGACAATCTATAAAAATGAAACACCAAGATTTTACGTGGTTCACCCTAAGGCTACGTCCACGGGACAACTCCGAATAATTCTTCTACTATAAAATAGTAGGCGTACAAAGAGAGCTTCACAACAACTTACAAAATAGTGGCACTCAAGATATCTCACAAGTATATCTCTCAACAATTGAAAAACCTCTCCAATATTTAAACCTCACTATTTTGTCACTCGCACTCTTTTAAGAACCTCTCAAAAGAATACATAAAACCTCTCTTTCACTCGTGAAGAATGTCTTCACTTTTCTCTCTATTTGTGTTGTTGTGATGATATCCAAATGCCTTGCTTCACCTTCCTTTTATAATCAAAATTTGCCTTGTGTGAAAGAGTTGAATGCATAGATTAATTAATTAGCCACATGCCCATGTGTCAAATAAAAATTACACCATGCCTACCCACATGTCTTTTTATTTATTTATTTTTATTTATCTATTATTATTATTATTACTACTTACCATGGTAGGTTCCATGTGGGAGGAACCAAACCATCAATTCTCCCCCTTCCGACTACATGGAGAGCTCGGCCATTCCGGCCGCAAGTCGACAGTGTTCGAACTTTTCTCTTGTAAGAGACTTCGTCAACATATCTGATCCGTTTTCATCAGTATGAATCTTCTCCAATTGTAGTTGCTTCGTCTCCAATACATCTCCGATCCAATGATAACGCACATCTATGTGCTTCGATCTTGAATGAAAGGAGGAATTCTTCCCGAGATGAATCGCACTTTGACTATCACAAAACAGCTCGTACTTTTCTTGATGGAAACCAAGTTCATTTAGGAACTTCTTCATCCATAGCAACTCCTTACAAGCTTCCGTTGCTGCAATAAACTCCGCCTCTGTTGTGGAAAGTGCAATACATTTCTGCAACCTTGACTGCCATGACACAACTCCCCCTACAAAAGTGATCAAGTATCCTGATGTAGACTTTCTCGAGTCGACATCGCCAGCCATATCTGCATCTGTGTAACCAGCTAACACAAGTAAAGCATCTCCATAACATAAGCATAGTTTGGAGGTACCTCGTAGATATCTAAGGATCCACTTCACTGCAGCCCAATGTTCTTTTCCAGGGTTGGAAAGAAAACAACTCACTACTCCAACCGAGTGTGCAATATCTGGCCGTGTACATACCATGGCATACATCAAACTTCCAACTGTTGAGGCATATGGAATCTGCTCCATATCTTCCTTCTCTTTTCTTGTAGAAGGGCATTGTCTCGAGTTCAATTTAAAGTGATTAGAAAGAGGACAACTAACCGCTTTAGCATTCTCCATATTGAAGTTCTGAAGTACTTTCTCAATGTACTTCTCTTGTGATAACCATAACTTCTTGGCATCTCTGTCTCTAACAAGCTTCATGCCAAGAATTTGCTTTGCTAGGCCTAAGTCTTTCATGGCAAAAGACTTACTCAATTGCTTCTTCAATACATCTATTCTAGAAGCATTCCGTCCAACAATCAACATATCATCCACGTAGAGTAGAAGGATGATAAAATCTTCATCAGAGAATTTCTGTACGAAAACGCAGTGATCTGAAGCAGTCTTATTGTAGCCTTGCTCCCCCATAACGGACTCAAAATTCTTGTACCACTGTCTTGGTGCTTGCTTCAAGCCGTATAGACTTTTCTTCAGTTTGCAAACATACTCCTCTTTTCCACTCTCTTCGAAACCCTCTGTCTGCTCCATATAAATTTCTTCTTCCAAATCACCATGAAGGAAGGCAGTCTTCACATCCATTTGTTCAACTTCCAAGTTGAGACAAGCTGCTAATCCCAACGCCGTGCGAATGGACGTCATTTTCACCACCGGTGAAAAAATTTCTTCGAAATCTATACCTTTGTCTTTGGTTGAATCCCTTCACAACCAGCCTTGCTTTGAATTTTGGATTCAGGCCGTTTTCGTCATGCTTGATCCTGAATACCCACCTATTTTTCAAAGCCCTCTTGCCTTTTGGCATCTTCACCAGCTCAAACATTTGATTCTCATGCAATGAGTTCATCTCATCTTGCATGGCCTCGATCCACTTCTTCTTGTGCTTATCATTCATAGCTTCATCAAAGCTTCCAGGTTCTCCACCATCGGTTAGTAACACATACTCGTCACTTGAATATCTGGTAGATGGTTGTCTTTCTCTATCAGATCTTCTTTGTGGAATTAGAGAACCTGCAGGTGCTGGTGGTTGAACACTATCAACATCTGGTTCAATGGGAGCATTATTTTCACCAAGTTGATAATCATGGATCCCATCTCCAACTTGTTTTGGCACCGGTGTTGGAGGAATAAAGTCTACGTCTGTTGAACGACCATCAAAGTCTTGAGCATCATGCCCCTTGACTATATCGTTAATGGTTTGATCTTCAACATACACAGCATCACGACTCCTAAGAAGTTTCTTCTGGACTGGATTGTAGAATCTATTGCCAAATTGATCTTGGCCATAGCCGATGAATATACATTGTCGAGTCTTGACATCAAGCTTGGACCTCTCATCCTTTGGAATATGCACGAACGCTTTGCATCCAAACACCCGTAAGTGATTGTAGGAAACATCATTTCCTGACCATACTTTCTCCGGAACTTCTTGCTGTAGAGGAGCGCAAGGTGAACGATTAAGCACATACACTGCTGTTTGTAAGGCTTCACCCCAAAAGATCTTCGGCAACTTTGAGTGTGATAATAAACATCTAACTCTTTCCATCAAAGTCCGGTTCATTCTCTCAGCAAGTCCATTCAATTGCGGTGTTTTTGGAGGTGTCATTTGATGTCGAATACCATTCTCTTTGCAGTAAGAATCGAATGGTCCAATATATTCTCCACCGTTGTCTGTTCGGATACACTTGAGCTTCTTCCCAGTTTGTCTCTCAACCGAGGCTACGAACTTCTTGAAAGCATCTAGCGTTTGGTCTTTCGATTTTAACAAAAATACCCACGTCTTTCGAGAATGATCATCGATAAAAGTCACAAAGTATTGCGCACCATCAAGTGACTTTGGCATCGGTCCACATAGATCTGAGTGAACCAGATCTAACACATTCTTCATTCTGGAAGGAGGGAAACTCTTGAAAGCAACTCTATTTTGCTTTCTTGCTAGGCAATCAACGCATTTCTTCAAGTGCACCTGTCTTTGGCCGGATAACACATTTTTCTTCAGCAACTATGTCATCCCTTTCTCACTCATGTGACCCAGTCTTTTGTGCCATAATTCAGTCCTATCGTCCTTCTCCAATGTATTCACTTCATCATCGGAGAGCTTCGCCTTCATCATATAAAGCGCCTGCTTTATTCCTTTGGCGACCACCATGGAACCTTTCGTAAGCTTCCACTCTCCATTCATGAAGGTATTACAGAAACCTTCATCATCAAGTCTTCCTGTTGAGATTAAATTCAAGTGCATATCTGGAATATGCCTAACATCTCTCAGGATTAATCTGCTACCATTCTTTATTATCAAGTGCACATCTCCCTTGCCAACAACTTTAGATAAGTTGTTATTTCCCATCTTCACGACACCAAAGTCTCCTTCTGTGTAACGTGAGAAATATTCTTTTTGAGATGTAACATGAATGGTTGCACCGTTGTCAATCACCCAACTGGTCTCATGGGTTGTTAGATTGACCATGTCTTCATCATAGACAACGTTGAACTCGTCTATGATATTTGAACGTTCATCATCACTGCCATCTTTCTTCACATCTTTATCTTTGTTCTGTCTAAGAAGTTGACAATACCTTTTGATGTGACCCTTCTTCTTGCAGTGATAGTACTCCACATTGAAGTAATTGTTTGACCTTCCTCTACTCTTGTATGCCTAGACTTGCTCCTTCCTCTGGAATCTGCAACCAAAATTTCTGATTGTGATGAAGAAGATGAATTTCTCCGTCTCATTTCTTCATTCATGATGCCACTCTTGACAGGTTCCAGACTCACTATGCCATTTGGTGCAGAATTTGTAAGTGAGATCTTCAAAGTCTCCCAAGACTCTGGTAAAGTAGCAAGCAACATAAGAGCCAACACTTCGTCGTCAAACTTCACGTTCATCCCAGACAGCTGATCTAGGATCCCTTGCAAGTCGTTCAAGTGGTCCGCTACAGAACTTCCTTCTCGATACTTTGTCTGCATCAGCTTTATCAGATAGAATAATTTGTTATTTCCTATCTTCGAAGCATACAGATCCTCGAGCTTTTTCCATAGCAATTGAGCATTAGTTTGATGACAAATGTGATTATACACATTTTCATCCACAAATTTTTCGGATGAAACCACACACTTGCTCATGTTCAAACTCCCACTCTTCCTTTGACTTGTCTGCCGGTTTATCTGAAGCAAAAACCGGCAAATGCATCTTCATTACAAATAAGAGATCTTTCATCCGGTTTCTCCATTTGTAGTAATTCGTGCCATTTAAATAGATCATCTTGCTTGTCTTCGCCTCCATTTCTTCAATACCTCCGGTATGGCCACTACCGAAGCGTAATAACCGTAGCTCTGATACCACCTGATGGGAAAAATCGCCTTCTCCCTCAACTTAGTTCCGGTAGTTAAGTTTCTGATATAGAGGATCCACGTAAGTGGCAACTATAGAGCATACGCTTAACTAACCAAATCACCAAGTTACGCCACGAAATGAAATAGAGATGACAATCTATAAAAATAGAACACCAAGATTTTACGTGGTTCACCCTAAGGCTACGTCCACGGGATAACTCCGAATAATTCTTCTACTATAAAATAGTAGGCGTACAAAGAGAGCTTCACAACAACTTACAAAATAGTGGCACTCAAGATATCTCACAAGTATATCTCTCAACAATTGAAGAACCTCTCCAATATTTAAAAATCACTATTTTGTCACTCGCACTCTTTTAAGAACCTCTCAAAAGAATACATAAAACCTCTCTTTCACTCGTGAAGAATGTCTTCACTTCTCTCTCTATTTGTGTTGTTGTGATGATATCCAAATGCCTTGCTTCACCTTCCTTTTATAGGCAAATTTGCCTTGTGTGAAAGAGTTGAATGCATGGATTAATTAATTAGCCACATGTCCATGTGTCAAATAAAAAATTACACCATGCCTACCCACATGTCTTTTTATTTATTTATTTTTATTTATCTATTATTATTATTATTACTACTTACCATGGTAGGTTCCATGTGGGAGGAACCAAACCATCAAATCGGTCAAAGGTACTCGATTTGTTGAAGTTTCGATTATCGGAAATAAAAAAGTTATATGATCTTGAATGCGTCGAAGTCGACAATATCCCTGTCTATAGTGTTGAGGAAGACTCTGAGGCCGAGGCACTCTTATTTCGTAAAGTTATTTTGTCCTCAAAACCTGTTTCGAATAATGCTAAAGATTATGTTGTAGAAGCTATAAACTATGAAGGAATCTTGTGTTACACAAAATTAGGAGATGATGTTGAGGAATTCGATGGAAAATTCTACGTAGTGGATTCACGAACAGAGATTGTTCTGGTATTAAATTATTCGTTAGAGCTTATTTCAATAATTTCATCTCCGAATCATAATAATATGTCATTGTGTTATTTCTTGGTGTCTATTGGAGGAGCTTTATTTGTAGTTGAACAAACTTGGGATCTTTCTTGTCCGGTGAATGTCTGTAAGCTCGACGAGGAGAATCAGAAATGGACGAAAGCTACGAGTTTAGGAGACATGACGTTGTTTCTATTTCGTGACTACTGCTTCTCGATTTCGAATGAGGATTTCTCAGGATTGATTGAGAGAGATTCTGTCTATTTTCTTGATATTCATTGTTTTGGAGTTGAAGAACATAATAAGGTCCCTGTCCAGGTTTTTAGCTTAGAATCTGGAAGATGCCAGATGCTTCCTTGCACGAAATTCTTGAAATAAATGTTTATCGAGATTTTCGAATTTATATATAGTTGGTATTACATCCATATCAAAATAAATGATATTTTATAATTTTAATTTTGTTTAAATATATATTTAATAAAAATTATTAAATAAATATAATTTATTTCGATATGGATGAAATATTTGTACATATTTGTACGTGACAAAATGTAATTTTCATATACAGCTTTGTTATGAATTATTTTACCAAAAAGGTATTAGTTCATAATAAATTTTTTCCCATCATTTACTTCTCTTTATAAAATTGAAGTTTTCAACACAATTAAACATGCGTTCCTGACTCCGTTCCTGACGAATATTAAGCCTGAAATTCGGCTGTAATCACCACTTTGCCATCATAAAATCTCTGACGAATATAACCCCAACAAGAAATAGAAACGACGCCGTCCCTGACTCATTGTGACGTCCTTCCATTCCTCCTTCCATCTCGATGTCTTCATCTTCCCAAACCCTGGCCTTCCATCCCTTACCCATCTTCAATCCCTAATTTGAATGATAAATCCGTAATTCCAAATATGAATCATCATCCCGTCCCTGACTCATTGTGGCGTCCTTCCATTTCTCCTTCCATCTCGATGTCTTTTACTTATATTATGCTTTATTTAGTGCTTTTGAGGTGAATATTTGACATGTCTCTTTTGCAGCGATCGATGGCTGCCATGGCAAGGGACGATATATCATCATCTCGATGTGCTTACCATGTTTTCTTGAGTTTTCGAGGTGCAGATACGCGTACAAACTTCACCGACCATCTTTACCATGCTTTGAAACGTGAAGGAGTTCATACTTACAGAGACGATGATGAAATAGTTAGAGGAGGAGCTATTAAGCTTGAACTTGAAAAAGCAATCAAACAATCAAAAGTTTTCATCATAGTTATATCGGAAAATTACGCATCTTCAAGTTGGTGTCTTGACGAGCTTGTCATGATCTTGGAAAAGAAGAGAGCAACTAAAAATACTGTTTTACCAGTTTTCTACCGTGTCGATCCGGCTGATATTAGGTGGCAGCGGGGTACTTTTGAGAGAGCATTTGCTAAGCATGAGAAGAAATTGGAGAATGAGAAAGACAAGATTGAAAAATGGAGGTCTGCTCTTAAGGAAGTTGCAGATCTTTCAGGGATGGATTCAAAGAATAGGTAATAAATTCATTATACAAACTCTACATGTCATTTTAAAAGCATAATTTTCTTCATTTAGTTGAAATCTTAAGTTTGATTTGTAGGCATGAGGCTGACTTTATTCACGACATAGTGAAAGAGGTACAAAAGAAGATAGAAAGGCCGATGTTGAATGTTCCAACCTACATTGTCGGAAGATATTTTATAACACTACGCATTAACAATTGGTTAAATGATGGGTCAAAACAAGCTGGAATTGCGATAATATATGGGATTGGTGGAATCGGGAAGACGACTATTGCCAAGGATGTGTACAATCAGAATGTGGAGAGATTTGATGGCTGTAGCTTTCTGGCAGATATTAGAGATGCAGCAAAGGAGACAAGTAGTTTAATTCGTATTCAAAACAACTCCTTTCGGATATCTTAAAGAGACCAGTTGAAGTACAAAGTGTAAACAGAGGAATACAGAAGATAAGGGATGTCATACACTGTAGAAAAATCCTTGTCATTCTTGACGATGTTGATGAACAAAAGCAGTTAGAGCAAATCTTTGGAAGCCAACACCAGCTTTGTCCGGGCAGCAAGATTATCATCACAACTAGATATAAAAATATGCTAAGTACTTTGAGGTCTCATGAAGTCTCCGAATTTGAAGTGGAAGGATTACTCGCTAAAGATTCGATGAAACTATTTAGTTGGCATGCCTTTGGGAAAGACCATCCAATTGAGGATTTATTAGAGTGCTCAAAACAAATCGTCGACCATTGTGGAGGACATCCATTAGCTCTTGAAGTTTTGGGGGCTTCCTTGTCTGATAAAACAAGTGTAGATGTATGGGAGAATATGTTAAAAAAATTAAAAGCAATTCCTGATAGGAAAATTCAGGATGTTCTCTGAGTAAGCTATGATTCTCTGTCAGATGATGTTGTCCAAAGTATATTCCTGGACATTGCTTGTTTTTTTGTTGACAAGAAGTACAATGACAACATGGTTGCGATTCTCGATGGTTGTGGTCACTACTCAAGAATAGGAATTGAAAATTTAGTTCATAGGTGTCTGTTGAAAATTCATGAAGGGCCGGTTTTCTATGCATAACCTAATTAGAGATATGGGGAGAGGAATTTTTCGTCAGGAATCACTTCATGACCTTGGAAAACGTAGCAGGATATGGAATCATAAAGAAGCATGCGCTTTACTGAAAGAAAAAACAGTAAGAACTATAACTCAATCCATATGGGATGAACTTCTTCACAAGAAAATATCTAAATGCATATCCTTGTTCTTTTGCAGGGCACTGCAACAGTGAAAGGTATCACTCTTGACTTTTCCCAGTTGAAGGCAGGTCAATCTCGAGAAGTAAATGTAAGTATGAATGAATTGTGCCGAATGACATATATTTAGAAGTTAGTGATGAATATTAACATTGAACGATTCCTTTATGAAAATATGGAAGCATCCGCTTGGAAAACGTAGAAGGATATGGAATGATATGGAAGAATCTGCTTTACTGAAAGAAAGAACTGTAAGAACTACTACTCATTTCATATGTGATGAACTTCTTCGCAAGAAGATATTTAATTGTATATTCTTGTTTTTCAGAGCACTAAAAGAGTGAAAGGTATCACTCTTGACTTTTCTTGGTTGAAGGCAGATCAATCTGAAGAAGAAAATGTAAGTATGAATGAATTTTGTTGAATGTCATATTTAGAAGTGAGAGATGAATATTAACATTTAAAGATTCCTTTATGTAAATAGAGAAATGTAGACGCTGATACATTCACAGGGCTTCAAAACGTAAAGCTGCTTAAGCTGAATTATGGCAACCTTATTGGGAATCACAAAAACTTCCCCAAGAATCTGATATGGCTTTGTTGGCATGGATTTCCAATGAAATGCATACCCTCAGATTTTTGTTTGGAGAAGGTGGTTTCTCTTGATGTATCTTACAGCAAAATCAAACGTCTTTGGGAAGGAGCAATGGTATAATATTAGTAGTTTAATTTAATTTCTTGTAGTATCTTGTGTCACTGTAGGTAATGATTAACTTTTATCTTTGAGCAGAAGCTTCCAGGTTTGAAATTTCTTTATGCATGCCATTGCCATCAACTCGTTACGATCCCAAACTTGTCCGGTTCGCCTTGTCTTAAGAGTTTGATAATGGAAGATTGTACAAAATTGGTTACGCTGGATGCCTTCGTTGGACGTTTAGAAAGGCTAGAGGTTTTAAATCTCAAATTCTGCAAAAACCTGAAGAAGCTTCCATGGAACATCAATGTGTTAAAATCTCTTCAAGAACTTCACTTATCGGGTTGTTCAGCTCTTGTTGAGTTACCTGAGGCTTTAGCGAAAATGGAATCATTAAAAGTGGTAGATCTAGATGGATTCGGCTCTAATCAATTTTCCCCCAGTGATAGAAACTCGGAGGGAGTACTCAGTCTATCGCTAAATACATTTAGATCTACATATTCAAATATAAGATCTTGGCTGTCACCTAGAAAAAATCCTCTTGATTTATTCCCTTCTTCTCTTTCTCATTTGACACTCCAAAACTGCAATTTATCTGATGATGATATTTTTTCGGGTCTTTATAGACTCTGTTCTTTATAACTCTTGGATTTATCTGGTAACCCGTTCTGCAGTATTCCAGTTGATACAAGTAACCTTACCCAGCTCGAGAAACTTGTTTTAGATAAGTGTACAAGGCTCAAAGTTATTCAGAAGCTCCCAAGTAGTTTGAAAGTCCTTGAATTGAGAGATACTACATCTGTGGAAAAAATCCCAAATTTCATAAAGCTGTATCAAGGTTTCCATTATAGTACGTTTGCCAACACAGTTTCATTGGTGGAGATTGAAGGCAAGTTTAAGTTAGACACAATAGGACATGTTGATTCACACATTATAGAAAGTTTGGGACTGTACAGATCAGAATGTTTGGAAGGCATCAAGGTCAATCTACAAAGTTTTTACGGTGATACACGTATACACAACACTCCACTCAAGGTAATCTTAATTTTCTTGGTGAATTAGTTAAACATTTGTATTTTTTTATGTAAACATTTGTATTTATTTATTTCATTTAATTGTTTGCATAATATTAATTGCAGGTAATGTATGAATGTAACATATGTAACATTTTCCTCCCAGTAAGTAAGGTTCCAAACTGTTACAACATCCATGAGGGGAAGACCATGTCATTTGTGGTGCCATCAAAACCTTGTTTCAAGATACGTGCCTTGAATATCTGTTTTCTATATATGGATGGGAATTCAACAAGTGATTTCAACCATATTGCTATAGACAATGGGACCAGTGGAATGATGTTGCATTATTATCCTTTGTATAAGGGCTACATTATGGTTAAGTTACTGGAACATTGGGGATAAACATATTGATGCTGGAGACCATATCATAATACATAATTATTTGGGCAAGGACAAACTCAAATTAAGCGGGTGGAAGTTGGTATGGGAAGCTGATCTAGATAGAAATCCCCAACTAAACATCACTTGGCCTTGGCCTCTATCTATGGGTTTCCCAGATCACTTTTTATATAATCCGTATTAGGTGAGTGTTATGTTATGACAGTATTAAGTTATCTTATAGTTGGCATAATTTTTGGTCTAATTACTATGTTCTTCCTTTATATGTGAGTGTTATTTATGACACTAAAACATGTCCATTGTTTTGAGACACTAAAATATGTTATATGTGAGTAATTACCAATTTCCTTATCACAAAATAATTCAAAACGTATCTCGCAGCTCGGCTCCACTTCTCAATTATTCAAAAATTTCACTCTTTTTTCACTCAATTTTAGAAATAAAATGATTTTGAAATAATATACAATCATCTGTATGAGCTGTATTACAATGATCTGAGCTTGGTTGGGTTCGTTTCGCACTGCCGGAGCTCGGCTCACAGTGGCGGAGCTGGCGATTCTCAAATAGCGACATCTCCTTCATCGTGGATGGCTTGGCCTCACGATTCTCCTCGTTTTGCGTTGGATTCCAGCCGATTTGGGATTGCCGGAGCATGGTCATATTTCGGCGTCTTCAGTTCCGTTCAGAACAGCCCTTGTTCGGCAACGGAGCATGATCAAGACTTTTATAAACATCTCGAATGTTTGACAAAACCTATGAAGACTTATGTTTCATGGGAGAAAAGCCCGCCCCTGGATGGATTTAACTTATATTGCTATAACTTGCTAACCAAGACATCTTCCCTGAAGATGTGGCTGGATTTGTCTGTCGCCAAGTTGTCCCGGGGATGATTTATCAGAACCATTATGACAGTGACTACCAATCTGCCAGTGAGTTACAGATAGTTAACTTGGGTGATCAAAGATTTTGTGTGACGTGGCATGACTACACAACAGTCTATTGGACCAAGTTTTTAATCTCCGATTCAAGTGGCAGTGTTGTCGATGGTACTCCAACGACTTCTCATATCGTCGATGGTCAGAAAGGAGGATGTTCATAACGTCAACTGCTTTACTATATGATCGATCAGAGTAAACATGTTTAAGAGCTTCCTTTCAAAGTTGTTAGCTTGTTTAGTATTGTAAATTCAATTGTTCATCAAAGAATACAAATTCAATGCCATCATAGTTGCTTAATTACCATCTTATAAATGAATCGATCAGTTCTCCTCTATGGAGTACTTATTGACCAAACCGATAGAACCAACTTAGGTCAGTTTGGTTCAGTTCAATTGGACATTCGCGGAGGTTGACGTCCGCATTTCATAAGTAACCGAAAAAATAAAATTACTTGAGGTGTAAGTAACCTTGGTAATTCCTCTTTCTTGATATATATGCACAATTTCTTGTACACAGCAAATATTACAAAACCATACAATATTACTGGTAATATTTTAACATGCAATGTCCTTAAAAACAAAGGTCACACAAACAAGAGATCTTCTCATGATTTAAATTAAGCTTTCTTCTTTATTGTCAGGAAATCGACATGATCAGGAGTGCAAAATCAAAGCGAAACTTTAGGGCCCGTTTGATAGGAGAGATAACACCTCCTATCAAACGGGCCCTACTACCCATCATTAGGGAAACAAAGGTGTTCGTGATATATTAAACTTTAATGTTGAGAAAAAGAATCAATCTAGACTCTAGAGGATAAAAGATCAAGAGTAGTACTCCCAAATGTCATTCGATGGAGATCGAGTGATCAAATTGAGAAAATCATCAGATTAATGTATACACCATTTCCAAATCCTCTGATCGATCATATAGTAAAGCAGTTGATGTGATGAACATACTTTCTGACCAAGAATTTCTTAGTAGTACTAAAATGAGAAGCCGTTCCGTCGCTAGAAATTTACGGAGATGACAAATTTGGTCCAATAGACTGTTGAGTGAGTGTAGTCATGCCATGTCAAACAAAATCTTCGATCACCCAAGTTAACTATCTGGAAGTCCCTCACATCAAGATCGCCCATAGAAATAGCAACAATTTTGCGACGGACAAATCCAGCAACCACTCGAGGGAACCATGTCTTGGTTAGCAAGTTATAGCAATATATTTTATCCCATCCTGTAAAATATAAGTTATATCCTTCCTGGGCTGGCTTTTGATCACAACATGAACCATTAGTATTTAAAATGTTTTTCAAACATTTGAAATGTTCATAGAAGTCTTGATCATAAAAACAACATGTATTGCTCTCCAAATCACAACAATAGAGCTCGCCGCAAAGGACAACTTTTTATTATCGTCAGGAATGAAGCGGATTCCATTTGTCATTCTCGATATCGAAAACCTCTGCCCACTCGAAATTAGGAGGAACTTCAAACTTGTCGTAATTATCTGCGATCAACCAATGTCCAAAGGCATAAAGTTTTCCATTGAGAGGGATTAACTGAGTCTTGTATCTCGGCTTAACGAGAAGTTTCAATTCCTTCCAACCAGTTTCAGGGGCAGTTGTGTCCATGCAATATACTTCTCCATAATATTTCCATTCATATGAATAACTATACGGCTGGGAAGTATCTCTCACGCTTTTTCCACCACCGATGAGGTATACTTTTTTACCAACAACGACCATGGAAGGCTCGAAGAAATCATTTTCGAATGCGAATAAAGGATCTTTCGGAAGTTTCGCGCTTGTAATCTCGTCGTAGTTTTCTAGTCCTTCAATCTTTCCGTTGCCAATAGCATAACATTCAAATCTGTCACTAGGATTACCATCATCATAATAATTCCTATAGTCCATGCGAAGGTAGACTGTGACAGCATTATAATCTTCATCATCGTCATCACAAAGTATTTCATCGTCTTCTCCTCCTTGATCTCAATATCGCTCCTACAGCTAAGGATTGCTGTGAAGCAGAACCCGATTTCGAAAATAACGAGTAAGCTATTTATTGATGAAGCTGTATCACTATGAACAATGTAGCTAGTCGAAACTCTGGATTAATGTTTTCTTTTTTCCTCATAAACTGCTTTATAGGTTTAGAAGATGGTTTAGATCTCTCCTGGTTGATAATGGAGGTCGGTTCTATGATGTCTTTCGGGCCAAATATCCTGACAGGTTTGAGCTTGTCCTCTGTTGTGGAGTAGGTGTTAAATTCTTATCAATGAAAATGTTGTTATTTTGGTTTTCTAAGTGGCAAGTAGAAAATGATGTTGGATCATGTCAACATGTGAAATTTCTAATCTTTAATACGTTTACTGCTAATTGTTTCGATGTCATTGTATTGTATTGTGATGTGACTGCTGTTTGGTGTTAAGGAGTGCGACATATCAACACAATATAAAAGATGGAAGAATGATGCTGATTATATCCCTAGTTAAACATTAATACATTATAGCCTTATGTCAAGCTCCTCATTTACAAACACTTATGAACGATGATGATGGAATTCCATCTTATATTCTATATTCAGGTGGAAAGGAGGATTGAGCATCAAACTGGAAGGTTCAACATTTGGTCGCAAATTTTATGTTTGCGCTCGAGCTGAGGTACTTCTCTTTAATAATAACACATTCAAGAGAGTTCAGATAGGGACGATCTTTAAGTTTCATGGTTTATGTACATGTCTATCTGTGTGATTTACTCGAATACATGTTTCTTTCTTGCATCAGGGGCCTTCTTCCAATCATAAAGCAAACTGGGCCTACTTCAAATGGGCATTTGCTTTAGGGACACTATATATGGCCTAAAAGGACGCACTCAAGCTAAAGTCGGGAATCGTCGGGCGCCGCTGTCTCTACCTCTGTAAATATACAATTTTGTTAACCAAGCCTAGGAATTTTCTAGTTCGACAGGGGCTCTCTAGGGCTAGACTATTTATTTGCATCTTCTCATTCTTTATAAAGTTATTTATCTCAACTAAGTGCACTGTGGTCTCAATTTCAATCTCGATTTGAATTAGATTTAATTAATGATCAGCATTTTCAGCAACCTTTATCTTGCTGAATATTAAAGCACTACATTTGGAGCACGTAGATTGTCGGAGACTTTCCGGAGACACTTGATTCCGGTGAGCGCTTGCGACTTGTATTCTGAAAACCTACTCGACTTGTATTCTGCAAATCCACTAATTACTACAGGTAATTTCCAACAGTTCCCAAAATTTTGGAACACCTGAACAAAAAATGCCAACCAGAACTGAAAATAGAAAATATGAAAGACTCAAGTTAGTCTATCAGTCTATTGCTTTCCGATTATCAACAAATTTTAATAACCGAACGCTTCTATAACCTTAGACTCATCAAGGACAATTACAAGAAAAACGAATTTGTGATAACAAAAGAAGATGATATTTCCAGCACAAACAAGATAAAAAGACTCGGCATAAAAACAGAAAAGATCTAACAAATATGAGCAGAGAACCAACAACGATGTTCATAGATCAGTTTACGTGTGCAAACATACACGTAAATTGACATCCGGTACTTCCACAATAAGCAAAAGATATGAGCAAACACGAAAACAGAACCTGCCAATAGAGTACAAAACTGAAGAATAGCAACAGAAAACAGTATGTGTTTTGCTACTTGAAACTCAAATCTCGAAGTGAATTCATCATCCTCACCACATTTGAAAAACTAGGAGCACCAAGGACTAGGTCCCTTTTTGTCAACATTCCAGTTGCTTGGATACCACGGAAATTGCCACATCATGAAGCAACGCTCAGGATGAGGCATCATTGCTAGATGTCGACCATCTGGAGAACATATCGCCGCCACTCCCAACGGCCACCCATTCACGTTGAAGGGGTAAGTTTCTGTCGGGTTGCCATCATCGTCACAGTACCTAAATATAAAATAAAATTATTATATCCAATGTCAAGTCAGTAGTACTCGATGTAGTAATATTTTTTGAAAAAAAGTTGTTATGTTACCTTATTGGAGCCAAGTTTTAATGAAGAATAAGCTTTTCCCTCACCATGTGCCGACCAAACTCCAAATGTACTACCTTCCATTCCTTTGAACATTATTGAAGGGGAGTCTTGAATCGCCACGCTCGTAAATCTGCATTCAAATCTCCCAGATTCATTGTGCACGAATCTCGGCTGAGAAGGATCTCCGCCGACACCGAGCACGCCACCGACTTGCGGCCCCGGTACCCACCCCAACAGAGCCATTAGCTGACATCCGTTGCAGATCCCAAGACTGAATGTGTCCGGTCGTTTGTAGAATTCCTGAAATTGGTTCAGAAGAGGCTGGTTGAATCTTATACTAGCCGACCAGCGTTTCGCCGAATCGAGAACGTCAGCATAGCTGAAACCTCCGACGAACGCGGATTCCTCGAAACTCATCGAGAGAGATAACCCCGTTAAGGAGGTCCGACATCGTGACGTCCCAAGGCTCAAAACCGGCTGCATAAAATGCTCCAGATATTTCTCTGTCTCCATTACTGCCTTCTTCTCGGATGATAGCAACTTTTGGCTTTGAAGTTGAAGTCAAGTATTTTTTATCCGTCAGAGAAGGATTGAATGACAATGACCATGAAGGTTCGGGTCTCGACTTCAACCCTTGTTGCTCTAAGTCTACACAAGAAGACGAGTTTTTTCATATAAGATAGTTAGTGAATTAAGGAAATCTTAGTGGGGATGAGTTGGAATATAATTAACAATACTTTGGAAAAGGAAAAATACGAGGAAATTTTTTATATCGTTTGCACCTAATAAACAAAATTTTTTATTTTTATTTTTTGAAAAAACCTAATAAACAAAATTATTACTCGTCTTATATATTATGCATGTTATAGTTAATTAAATCACGAGGAAATTAAATAGACGTAGATCACGATTTCTTAACTTCGAAAAGTTAATTCCATTTTTAGAATTTAAAACAACAAATATTTCAGAAGTTTGTTTTACCAAATCATTTACATACTCTAATTATTATTTATATTTCCAGGACATCTGATTCTGATAGTCGCAACAACAAAGTCAGAAAGCCATCTCAAGTACACACACTAAAAGACCACCATCACTGATATCGTGACCTGAAGAGATCAATTCATCTGAAATAAGGTCTTGAACACCCTTGAAAGCTTTTTTCAAGTAAGCAACATCGTCAACATCAGGACAGTCGTTGCCGATCTGATCAAACAGTTGAGCCAAAGCCGATCCACCCAATCGACACTTGCCCTTGGCTAGATCGATGTGAAGCTAGACACTGTCATCTCCTAGCTTCAAATCTGGCGTCACTGTTTTTGTTATGTCGGGGCAAGTTGCGTAGACACTGATTACTAGATTTCCGGCGTCATCTCATCGAGAGAGATAACCCCGTAATTGTAGTATAGAAATAATACCAAGTTCGATCATTGCATCTGCAAGAACTATAGCAGCATCGTACATGTCCGCTCCTTCGCCAACTAGCTTTGCAGCATACATCCAATTCCCGCTAGCTTTAACATCAGAAAGAGATGTAATCTTTGCCCACACAAGATTCGCCAAAGCTTCTCCGACAGCTAACCTTGCCATTGCTTTAGGATCAAGCAACCCTTTCATCGGCTGCTCTCCGATTGCACATGCATCTCCTGTCAAGTCGGAATAAGATTGAGCAAGTACTGCGACGTCAGCAAAAGTTATTTGCAGCAGACCAACGGTTTGCTGTTGAGCCACAAGACCAGTCGCGCATCTATCCACCTTTGTCGTTAAGAATCGTTTTGACCCAACAGCTGGAAGCCTCAGAACACTCTTTAGAGAATCCATGACGCCGACACTTGGAGCAATGTCGAGAGGCTCTTACGAATGAACAACTCGATCGAATTCAAACTGTTTCTGAGGCATATCTCCAAGTACTTTTTCCAGCTCAAGGTCAA
Source organism: Rutidosis leptorrhynchoides (assembly GCF_046630445.1). Lineage (NCBI taxonomy): Eukaryota > Viridiplantae > Streptophyta > Magnoliopsida > Asterales > Asteraceae > Rutidosis > Rutidosis leptorrhynchoides. The sequence goes on along the minus strand of NW_027266533.1, from coordinate 22,861 downwards.
CGGCGGGAGGAGGCGGAGGAAGCCCTTCAGATTCACATTTCTTGACAGCCAAACGATCGACTAAAACAACACGGCCTTACCATCAATTTCCCCAAGAACGGCTATTGAAACTCTCTCTCTTGCAGATAGATTCCAACAACTTCCGACTTTCCGGCTTCACCAAGATTGCATCTTGCTCCTGTTACTCTGCAACCCAAATCTCCAAAACAGACATCGTGTGGTCCCCAACTACAATTGCCTGGATATCAATCTCAGCCCCCTTAGGGTAAATTATTTCCTTGAGAACGTTACAATTCCCACAAACTCCTTGGTCATGAATGCTGATGATTGGGTTATTCTCACCCATTTCAATGCACGCTCGAACCACACGATAAAGTTTCTGAGCCATTTCAGCATCTCCACGTTGTACAGCATTAAAATCAAGTTCTGCGTCGTTCTGTCCACTGGCCATGCTGGATGCAGCCCCACCTCCCATTCCAATACGATATGCCGGGCCTCCTATTTTTACAACCAACATTTCAACTTCAGGCTCACCCTTGGTTATATGCGAGTGATCAATCAGCCCAATTCCAGCACTGAACATTATTGGCTTCATAAAATCCCTTCTTTCACCATTAGGAAGCCTCATTCCAAAAGTTCTAGTGTAACCTTGAATCAAAGGCTCTCCGAATTTGTTGCCATAGTCTGATGCCCCATTACTAGCATCAATCAGGATTTGCAAAGGTTTTCCATCAATAATTAGCTTTCCCATGAAAAACCAATGCCGGCTGTGCTCACTGTTAGATTGTGCAATATCAAATAATTCAACATTTGAAGGATTCCTCAAATAATGCTAAACCCATTTCTTGATTAATTTCTTCCAAAGCCTTCCTACCTTTCTCCATAACAGGAACAAAGTAAACTTCCTCGGGAACTACATTGGTCTGGAAGGATTTCAGTTGCTGTGTATACACACACTCAGTCATTCGATCATGTATCAGAGAAGCAAATTCACTGATCTGGCTTTCTTGCAGTTCACCCTTACTGTACAACAAGTATCTTTCCAAGCGAGTCACTTCAGACAACCCACAAGCCTGACAAATAGATACAGCATTAGACGACCAAGCTGTTGTAAAGGACAACCTAGGACCAACTTCAACAATCACAGCATTCAATCCCTCCTTCTTCTTCTTTTCCAGAAAGCTCTCAGTCCCTAAATTCTCCGGTTCGTAAGTCTTTGAAAGAAGCCACCTAAGTGCATTAATTTTCTCAGCTGAAATCTTGTTTTTAATCCCAATGTTGAAACACTGCTCCGTTTTCAAATTAACAATCTGGTTAGAGACTTTTGTCTGAACTTCCTTGATTAATTCAAGAGTGGCATTCTCTTGCATTAAAGGGACACGATAGAAGTGTATAACTTCTGGATCAGGCTTTTCGATAATACCAACAGAAGAATTCACATATTCAGAAACCACAGCTCTAGGCTTTGACTGTGCACAACACTTCAATGTAGTAGCACCTCTTCGACTATCAGTTAAATGCAACGAAGCATTCCCTTTGATTGAACCCCAGAGTAATTGCTTCCGGTTAGTAGAAGCTGTTCTTTGCAAAAAGAGTGTTTGCCTACATGTTCCCTGTAAACAAAAAATTATTGAATAAATACAAATTCAATCAAAAATTTAAACACAGCCAATAGAAGAAAACCAAAGAACTTACTCGCAAGAATTCAGAGGCTGTAATTCCCCCAACTACGGCCATGCTGTATTGTAGCTCGCTACTAACTGATTTTTAATTCTAAGTTGCTAACAAAAGAGAAAATAAGTAACTGTCTAAACCAATAATGGACGACAAATATAATCATAGTAAAAGCTTTTGTCCGCTTTTGCTTTTGCTGCACCAGGAACACAATGTTACTCAATGAAGACACCAATTGAAATCACCATCTTACTTAGCCAATAATACATCTAATTGATGCGGCAAGTTGAAATATAAGAACAAGTTCAAAACAGACATAAGCTTCCTTGTAGAAGCCTTTCTAACATATTCGAATATTAGCCAAGTAAGAAAAGTTCTTTACTTGTGAATTGTCTTTTCATTTGTTTTGTAGTGCTTAAATGCCGAGTAATTTCCTTTATCAGGAAAGATAGTCGATACAGTGAGAAAGACGCATCTGTTGTTGTACGACAAATGCTCGAGGTTGCAGCTGAATGTCATTTACACGGTTTGGTGCACCGAGACATGAAGCCAGAGGTAAGGCTCACTTATTGTAGCTTCTTTTGCACGTTAGCTTATCTGAAATTACCGTGCTCGACAATGATGCCCTTTTTTTTTCCTTATTTCTTGAAGAATTTCCTTTTCAAGTCACCCAAACTGGAATCCCCTTTGAAAGCTACTGATTTCGGTCTGTCGGACTTCATAAAACCAGGTGACTGAAGTTAAATTACATTCTTTCTTTCGAAGAATTATCATTGCCGACATTTTGAACTTAAATTTTTACAAAATACAGGAAAGAAGTTTCCAGATATTGTTGGTAGTGCCTATTATGTTGCTCCAGAAGTATTGAAACGAAAATCGGGACCAGAGTCAGATGTGTGGAGTATTGGTGTTATTACTTACATTTTGCTCTGTGGAAGGAGACCCTTTTGGATAGAACTGAGGATGATAAAAATGGGTCAATTAGTCTTGAGGAGATGAGACAGGTAAAAGTTTTGAAATTTTGATCTGTTCTTCCGCCCGATTATTTGTCATTTTCTTCAGAGTTTCTGATCTTCACAAGAATCTTTTCAATACAGGCCCTTGCTAAAGATCTTCCTTGGAAGTTAAAGGAATCTCGTGTCCTAGAGATTCTTCAAGCGGTAAGCCTTTTCAACTTCCAGAAAATGAATATGCTTCGTTCTTTTGGTTTTTTTACTTTCTAATGGTTAAGATGTCTGAATGATCCAGATTGACAGCAACACAGATGGGCTAGTGGATTTCTCTGAATTCGTTGCTGCTACTCTACATGTTCGTCAACTAGAAGAACATGATTCCGAGAAATGGCATCAACGTTCACAAGCTGCATTCGAGACGTTTGACCTAGATAGAGATGGCTACATAACCCGACGAACTCAGAATGGTTGGTGCTAACTTTCACACTTTTTAAAAACAATTTATAAAGATGAATATCGGATTTTTGCCAAAATATTTTTAGTTTACTCAATTCACTTGGCCCATGTTACCTTGTCCATACTTGTAATCAATTTTCTGGAGTATGCTTGAGATTTAGCTGTCTTTCTTCTAGCATACAATCTTTTATTAGTTATCAGTTATGGGATTCTTTACTTACTTTTGTCATTTTGCAGCACACGGGGTTAAAAGGTTCCGTTGATCCACTTCTTGAGGAAGCGGACATTGACAAAGACGGAAAAATAAGCCTTTCAGAACTCCGTAGACTCTTAAGAACGGCAAGTATGGGTTCACGGAACGTCTCTAGCCCTCCTGGTTACCGAAGTTCTCAAAAGCTTAGAACGTGACCTGGAAGATGTTGAGATCATGATAACTCGAGTATACTATCAAAATATACTTTTATTAATATTGTCAAAATAATTTTAGACAATATAAGACACCAACTTAATTACACACTCACTTAGCACTCCTCACTCACCTTTAGTTTACGTCACTCACACTACTACACTTTTTATATGTTTGTTTTTCTTCTCACTTTTCTCTCTTTTCTTTCCATGTCACTCACCACATGACCACACACATATTTATACTACTCCTAAGTCGGTGGATATCACCGACATCACTACTCTAGAATTCTCTACTCTAGATAATTCTACACTACTCCTCACTTCTAGACTTCTCTTTATTATTATTTATTATTTTAATTTTTTCTTTTTTAAATTATAGTCTAGTCTAGGTTTATCTAGACTTTTCTATATCTATATATATATATATTAATTGATGCTGATTATTTAACATTCCCCCTCAGCATCAATTCTCATACGTTATACTCTTTCCTTGAAACTACTCCAAGTTGTTGTCGAAACTGCTCGAATTTTGGTACGTTTAGGCCCTTCGTGAAAACATCGGCTACCTGTTCTTCAGTCACCACTTTCTTCATTTGGATCTTTCTTTTTAAGACCTTTTCTCTGATGAAGTGGTAGTGGACTTCAATATGTTTAGTTCTTGCGTGAAACACAGGGTTTTCTGGCAGTTGGATTGCCGATTGATTATCGCAATGTAGTATTACTGCCTCCTCTATTTGCTGGTGTAGATCTTTCATTAGTTGTATAAGCCATGCACTTTCTTGAGCTGCTACTGCCGCCGCCCTATATTCTGCTTCTGTCGTAGATAGTGACACTGTTGGTTGTCTCTTGCTACACCATGATACGATTCCCGATCCAAGACTAAAAATATATCCAGTAGTTGATCTCCGAGTATCATGATCTCCAGCATAATCAGCATCGCAATATCCAATTATTCGGCATGGCTCTCCTTTCTTGTATAAAAGGCCATAATCGAGCATGCCTTTTACATACCTTAGAATTCGTTGAATTGCTTGTAGATGAGGTTTCTTCGGATTCTGCATGTATCTACTCATCACTCCAACCGCATGTGCAATGTCGGGTCGAGTCAATGTAAGATATATAAGACTCCCAACTAACTGTCTGAACATAGTTGGGTCTTCCAAGTCCTTTCCCTCTACAGCGCAGAACTTTGCATTAACTTCTATAGGAGTGATACTTGGCTTGCAATCAAGCATTCAAAATTTTCTAAGAACGTCCCTCGCATATTTTTGTTGTCCTAAAAATAGCCCTTGTTTTGTGTGTTCTACTTCCAGGCCAAGGAAGTGCTTCAACTCTCCAAGTTCTTTCATTTGAAATCGAACTGACAGATTTTCTCTTACTCGGCGTATCTCATCATCATCGTCCCGGTGATGATAAGATCATCTACGTATACTAATATAGCTATCAGTTTATTGTTACGTACCTTTATGAACAAGCTCGAATCAGCAGGCGCAACTGAGTAGTTGTTATATGTTAAGAACTCTGCGATCTTGTCGTACCATGCCCTTGGAGCTTGTTTCAGCCCATACAATGCTTTCCGCAACTTGCAGACATACTCTGGATGTGTTTTACTTTTGAATCCTTGTGGCTGCTCCATGTATACTTCACGATCAAGTTCTCCATGCAAGAATGCATTTTTCACATCAAGTTGCCACAACTTCCAATTTTTGCTAGCTGCAAGTGCTAGAAGAACTCGTACCGTAGTGATCTTGGCCACCAGGCTAAAGGTCTCATCATAGTCTAGCCCGTATTGCTGTGAGAATCCTCTTGCGACCAACCGTACCTTATATCTCTCAATTGATCCATCAGGACGAGTCTTTACCTTGTAAACCCACTTACACGATATGGGCTTTACCTGTTTAGGCTTTGGTATAAGCTCCCATGTTTGGTTTTGTCGTAAAGCATGGACCTCCTCATCCATTGCCTTTTTCCACTCGTCGTTCTTCGCAGCTTCTTCGTATGATGCAGGTTCTTCAATACCTTCTTCCTTTACCAAAGCAGTATTGGCATATTTAGGATTTGGTTTATGTTTCCGGCTTGTTCTTCTTGGTTGAAACTGTGGAGATGATTGTTGTGGCCTTTGTGATTCAGCTTCATCGTCTACCTCTTCATTAAGTGTTTCTTCAAGCTGACTTGGACGATCTTCCTCTGTAATCCTTTGGTACACACCGGTCTCCCATGGACTCTTGATACCTCTTGGGGACTTGAGCTCTTCGTTATTTTCTTCAGTCGTCTTTCTTTGCTTCTTCTGGCATGTCAAGTTTCTTTTGCTCAATCATTACGTCACCTTTGGATGTCCACCAAGATGATGCTTCGTCAAATACGACAAGACGAGATACGTAGCATCTATTGGTTGTGGGATCAATACATCTCCACCCTTTTCTATGATTGTCATATCCCACAAAGATGCATCTGGTTGCCTTCTTATCAAATTTGCTTCGAAGATTATCAGGTATAAACACATAGCACACACACCCAAACACTTTGAAATAACTTACTGTAGGTTTGGTGTTCCATATCCTTTCAAACGGAGAGATGAACCCAAACTTTGCTTTCGGTAGAAGAGCAACGTTGATCAGAAACTTGAACAAGTTTTTGTACAATCAATCATTAGAAATCAATCCACAGAATTTACATTCCTGAACATATAATTGTGCTGAGAGAGATGATGATATCTTTTCTTTTCGGAGAGTTGATGAAGATTGTGCTCTGTTCTACTGTGTCTGTATAAAATGATGTGTATTAGAATTCATTTACGTGTTCATATTATATCATAGTCTTGTTTTGAAATGCCTTTTCTGGTCTCCTACTCTACCTTTTTAGAATGGTGTATTATAAAACTCGAGTGCCTGTGTTAGTGGAATGAAATTACAAGTGCGTTATGGGTGCCGTGGCCTATGTAATTGAGTCCATCGATCTCGATCAGTTGTAGCATTGTTTAACATCGTAACGAGGTGTAGCCTTGTTTAATTGAGTCGATCAATTTCGATCAGTTTTCATTATAAATCTCGATTTGGTTAATCAATAGAACATATTAAACGTTTTCATGTGAAACTTTTATAATCGAAATCGATTGATTAAACCAACCTATTACCAATCGATTGAGCCACTTAGGTTTAGTTCAGTCGTATAATCTTAATCGATTGATTTAAGCCAAAGCACTATTATTTCGTAAAGTTATTTTGTCCCTCAAAACCTATTTCGGATAATGCCGATCAGGATTATGCTACTCTAGGTATAAATAATGTAGGAATCTTGTGTTACACGAAAGTCATATTTGTGCCAACGAGATCCATGGTCTAATGGTTAAATACCACCTCCCTTTGAGTGTCAAGAGGTTGAAGTCCGTTGGGAACGTAAAAAATAATGTGTTTTTGGGCTTGGCCTGTTAATTTTGTCAAAATTTGGGCATTAACTTGGATTAGGGAAATTCCAGTACTGTTCATTCATGGTGTCTCCTTCTCAGTCTTTCTCACTGAGAGCTCTGCAAAAAAGAAAATCAAATTCCAGTACTGTTCATTCATGGTGTCTCCTTCTCAGTCTTTCTCACTCAGAGCTCTGCAAAAAAGAAAATCAAACCTTTCAAAAATACAATACTGAAAAACAAAGTCACCTCCCGATTGATAAAAAAGGCAAAACCCCAATATGGAATCTGAAGAAATAACAAAGAAGTTACAAGGTACTTATAAGTTGATGTTGAGATTAAGGATTTACAAGGTACTTATAAGTTTTCTTCATTTTTGAATAGGAAGATGTTTTTTTATGTCGCTAATGGCTTCTAACTTGAATTATGCTTGAATTATCATTATTCTAGAATAAGGGTCAGTTGTGTTATTGGAGAATTGGTGTAAAGTTGGTTCCTTTTTTTCAATCCCATTTTGTGTCTGATTGATTTTTGTATTTTGTTGTGCAGACCAGATAACATTTCTGCTTCATCGGCAAGAGAAATTGTATGAAAGGAAGCAAGAACTCCAAGCTTTATTGGATGTATGTAATGCATCTGGAAGTACTGTTGAAAATAAAGCTCCAAGTGTTGTGGAAGAGTGGTCGGGAACTTTTGAATGGGATTCTAAGGCCTGATGATGTTAGGTTCAATGTTTTTGGCATATCAAATTATCGTGCCAATCAACGAGAGGTCAGTACTGTTTCAGTCTTTGCTTTTGAACTTATGATCATAATTTTTTGCAATCAATGCTTTTGGGAGGCAAGACACAAGAGCTATACATTGTCAATCTTGTGTTAGTCACAGTTGGAAACGATCTAAAGGCCTCATTGGTCTTGCAATGGACTTTTTCCAGGGATCATTATTGGTTACTAATCAATTGTAAATTGTAATTTCTTATCAGATCATAAACGCTATCATGAATGGAAGAGATGTTCTAGTTATTTTGGCTGCTGGTGGTGGAAAGAGTTTATGTTACCAGCTACCGGCTGTTTTTGCGTGACGGAGTTGCTCTTGTCATCAGTCCATTGCTTTCTTTGATTCAGGATCAGGTGCGTTCTGTTTTGACTTTTGAGCTTGTGTTTGGATAAAAAATATAAAGTTTTCAAAAAGTTCAGTTATTTATTGTTTTAAGCATATTTTAAATCAATCTCCCTCTATTTAAGGTGATGGGTCTGGCTGCCTTAGGCATCCGGGCTTATATGCTGACATCTACCACAAGTAAAGAAAATGAGAAGTTCATTTATAAGGCTCTAGAGAAGGGTGAAGGAGAGCTTAAGATACTGTATGTCACACCAGAAAAGATATCAAAGAGCTAGAGATTTATGTCAAAACTCGAGAAGTGCCATCATGCTGGTCGTCTCACTTTGATTTCAATTGATGTGAGTGAATATTTTCTTCATATTTTATTTAGACTGCCGTTTTGGTTATTGAAATTTTCCGCGACAGAACAATTTGACCATTTAGTTTTTTGCTCCTTTGTTTTTCAGGAAGCTCATTGCTGTAGTCAGTGGGTGGGTCACGATTTTCGCCCCGACTACAAGAACCTTGGTATACTCAAGACACAGTTTCCCAATGTCCCTCTTGTGGCTTTGACTGTAAGTTTTCTTCTTTTCCTTATGATATACTCTTTTTGAAGGAAAAAGTGAACTTACTATTTATATCCACTCATCTCAATAAATAATAGAACAAAATGGCGGTTTATTAACACCTATTCACATTGTGTGTTAAAAGTTGAAACTTCTGTTCTGTGGACTTTTTATAGTCCAGGGTCCCAACTTCCTTTTCAATTAAGCTTGAAGCAACAAAGCGTGTCTGAGAGGTAGGAAGAAGCTGACAATGATGAAGAGAATCGCATAACCTAAACTATTAACAGAAGGGGAAACAACGAGTTGAGAAGAAAATAGAGGACCAAATTGAAAATTTTTAAACACTTGCAAAGGAACACACTGGACTTATTGTCCAATGTATACGAGCTTTTTGTTGTTTTGATTTCATGAAGCCTGAAATGCAAGAATTAGTGGAGGGATTGGTTTGCTTGCCGGAGAAGTCAGCTAAGAAAGTTAAGAACAAAGCAAGCTTGAAGAAGAAGAAATCCAAACTGTTGATATCTAAAGTGGTCGAAGCTGGAATCAAATCATTCATAGAGGCTCTTCTAAGAAGTTTGAATGTCTCTGAAGTGGAAAGGTTGAAGACAGATTGGATTGGAGGCTCCACAATCGAATCTGCAAAAGACACTGTCTGTTTAACTGGCGAGGATGAAAGTGCACATCATGAAAAGAAAAAGGACCTGATTGTCTCTTCTTAAATGTCTAATGACTCGGGTGGAGTTAATGCAAATCCAGTTGAAGCTGCTTCCAGTTTTGCGTCCGCACAGAAAACCGGCGATGCAAATTGACTTCACTGTGGCCTGAATCGGTAACAGCGGACCGTCGGAGAGCGTCAAATATATCCAGAATGAAGTCTTCTACAGTACTTTGCATTTTGCTGCAATAATTATGTTTTTTTTCCCTTCAACTTGACCCAAATTGTCTTAAATTATACATCACGAGAATCGCCTTAATTAACATTGCATATGTGATGAAATTCTTCGCAAGAAGATATCTAATTGTATATTCTTGTTTTTCAGAGCACTAAAAGAGTGAAAGGTATCAGTACTCTTGTCTTTCTTTGTTGAAGGCAGATAAATCTGGAGAAGCAACTGTAAGTATGAATGAATTTTGTTGAATGTCATATTTAGAAGTGAGTGATGAATAGATCATGACTAGAATTGCAGCAACAGAACAGATCATGACTAGAATTGCAGCAACAATGATCATGTACGTAGAAGTTATCAGAACCAAAGGGGAAGGTAGGCACATTTTAAACTATCAGCATATCCTAAAATCTGTCCTCCCATCTAAGTTCAGAGATAACAGACTCAATCTTCAGCAGTAAGCAATCAAAACATCCCATTTTTTCATTTTATCCTGGGTTGGATTAAGTTATACCGCCAAGAGGCGTATCCAAGACAATGGTATTCGCAATTGGTTTGTGAATCCCCACTCCTAGGTAGGAGTAGAAAATTTAAAATTATTAAGCTTGATAAGAGCTTCAACAAAACATAAACTGTGGAGTACTGTACCAACTCTACCACTCTGCAAACTGAAAACAACCAAATTTACAATTCCTATGGGAGTCCAATTGGGAGTCCAAAATGACAGGTTTCTACTTTCTACATTAAATCAACAAACGAAACGCAGCAGCATTTAGAAACTGATCGATTAATGAATATTACTACAGCTAGCACAAATTGCATCTTCAAACCTGAGTTGAATCTTCAAAACTGCAATTTATCGGAATATGATATTTCTTCGAGTAATATTAGCCTCTGTTCTTTAAACTCTTGGATTTATCTTGTAACCCGTTTTGTAGTATTCCCGTTGATATAAATAACCTTACCCAGCTCAAGAACTTATTTTAGAGAAGGGTACAAAGCTCAAAGAATTGTTCTTCCATATCTTAACATCAGGTTTGTTCTGATTCTAAATTTGAGAAGCTCTGAATGAGTTTAGGTTTGACTGCTCGGACTAATAGTTCATTTTCTTACTTAATTTAGCAGCCAAACATTATGTCTCTTGATAAATGCTTTGTTATTGTTGGAGAGTTCGTTTCGCGATTGAAGCCGGACTGTTTTAGAAGACGGTAGGACTGTTTTGAAGACTGCAGAAAACAGAAGGACCAAACTGAAAAACGTTAAAAACGAAGGAAAGCTGCTGTAGATTGAGATTGGCGGCTATGATTCAATAAATTAGTTGTAAGCTAGTTTTAGTTTAATCTTTCCATTTCCTATCAAAACCAAATCACTAAACCCTCTCACATTCCTTATCCTCACTTCTGTTCAAACCAAAATCCAGAACTCAAAAGGTAAGTATAACTTTGATTTGTAGGCAGACTTTATAAAGATATAGTGAGAGAGGTACAAAAGAAGTTAGAAAGACCGATACTTAATGTTCCAACCCACATTGTCGGAAGAGATTCCATAACCAAAATGCATTAACAATTGGTTAAATGATGGGTCAAAACAAGCTGGAATTGCAATAATATATGGAATTGGTGGAATCGGGAAGACGACTATTGCCAAGACTGTTTACAACCAGAACGTGGAGAAATTTGACGGTGGTAGCTTTCTCGCAGATATTAGAGATGCAGCAAAGGAGACAAGTAGTTTGATTCGTATTCAAAAACAACTCCTTTCAGATATCTTAAAGAGACCAGTTGATAAGAGATCGTATCATACACTGTAAAAAAAATCCTTATCATTCTTGACAATGTTGATGAACAAAATCAGTTAGAGAAAATATTCGGAAGCCAACAACACCTTTGTCCGGGCAGCAGGATTATCATCACAACTAGATATAAAAATCTAATGACACTGAGGTCTCATGAAGTCTCAAAATTTTCAGTCCAAGAATTATGTGCTGAAGATTCAATTAAACTATTTAGTTGGCATGCCTTTGGGAAAGACCATCCTACTTCTCTTACTCATTTGACACTCCAAAACTGCAATTTATCCGTTTTGCAGTATTCCCGTTGATATAAGTAACCTTATCCAGCTCGAAGAACTTGTTTTAGAGAAGTGTACAAGGCTCAAAGTTATTAAGAAGTTCCCAAGTAGTTTGGAAAAACTTAAGTTGAAGATTGTACATCTCTCGTAAAAATCTCAAGTATTACGAAGGTGTTTAGTAATATCCTGGATAGAAATTTTCGGAACACAGTTTCACTGGTGGAGGTAGGAGGCAGGTTGAAGTTAGACTAAGTAGGAAATGTAGATCCACATGTTATAGAAAGCTTTGGGACTGTACAGATCAGAATTGTTTAGAAGGCATGAAGGTCAATATACGAAGTACTTATGGTGGTACATATATACACAACACTGTAATCTTAATTTACTTGGTGCATTAATTAAGCATTTGTATTTATCTATTTATTTCATTTAATTGTTTGCACAATTTTAAACTTGGTTTCAAAATACGTGCCTTGAATCTCTGTTTTCTATATGAACGATTTCAACGTATGGGCTGCATTACTATAGTCAATGAGACCAAGAGATAAAGTGGGATTATTGGGCTTTGTATAGAGGCTTTACCGAAGATGGGAATGGTACTCCTATATTATGGTTAAATTACTGGAACATTGGGGATAAACAAATCGAAGTTGAGACCAAATCCGAATAGATAACCCGGATGGTTATGGCGAAATCAAATTAAGGGGGTGGAAGTTGGTATGGGAAGCTGGTCGATCAAGATAGTAATCCCCAACTAAACCTGACTTGGGCCTTTATCTATGATGATTACCCAACTTACACTTTTCGTTCCTTTTAGCTAGTTCTTAGTTTAGGTGAGTGTGGACTGTAATAGCCATAATATTTGTTCTCATTTATTTCGTCCTCATATTTTCTGTTCAAGTTTTATTTTGCATTTAGTCCTTATTTTGCAATTTAACATGTCAAGTTAAACGTAGCTTTAAAGTTAATACATTTAACTTGGCCTGCTCAATGGCTGGGCTGTAACAATATCTAGTGGACTGGGCTTATAACAAAAATTAGCGTTAAAATTAACTTATTCCGATTACGATTCCACGCCGGCGTGGTTGCGCCCTTCCAATGGCGATTGCTCTCATTTTTTGCTTCCATGTCACAGCAAAGTTATGAAAAAAATTGTTCTTCCATATCTTAACATCAGGTTTGTTTTGATTGATAAGCAATGTTAGTAATTGTTGAGAGTTCGTTTCGCGATTAAAGCGACTGTTTTAGAAGACGGAGGGACTGTTTTGAAGACTGCAGAAAACATAAGTATCTTTGCATTATGTGTTTATAGAAAAAGAATTTGTTGTTGGCTTGTGTCACTTAGAGGTGTTCTAAGGTGGTAGAAGGGAGCTTCAAGTTGACTTGATTTTCAAGTTTATCTTCGATGAAATGTCCGACTGAGCCTAATGCTAATCCTAGATATATTTCGATTTAAAGGCTGATAGTTGGAGCATGAGGAAGCAGTTTTTATTAGTTTACAATGGCTTAGCATATAATGTTTCTCATCTTTACTTGCTTTCAAGCCAAGTCTCTTATTACTCTTCTCTTGTACCAATCTCGGCAACAAACCTCATCTCCTCAAGCCTTGAATCTTGTTTATTTTAAAAAAAAACAGAATATATTATAAAATTCCTGGGGTCTCTGTTTCAAGAAGCTGAAGAAGGGAAGCAGTAAAATCAAATATCTTCAAAGGCAAGCAACAATAGGAAATGCATGCCAACTGTTCGACAAAATGCAAGCTCGTCCTGGAATCACTTTTCTGAGTTGAAAAATCAAGTGCATAAAGCCCTGAAGTCGACTCAAAATCAATCCAAAGGCCATTCAGTTATTCAGGTTCAAGTATTACTAGCAAAGTTATGTTAGAAAATTGTGTTACTTGGGATGAATGATTCTGGTTTGTGTGACCTGAATATAGAACGGTATTTAGCTTGTTTGGGGCTGTTTATTTGTCATTAGAAGTATTGTCTATGGATGCATTATGAAGAAAATGTGGTAGCTTGGCGATGAAGAAAGCAATGCATACAAACTGTTCGATAAAAACGCTTGTGAGAAGCTGCAGAAAGTTTTGGCTCGAAAATGGAAACCTGGTGCATTAGAAAGACCTTTTTACAGTATAGAGCATTTCCAGGATTGAAAAACAGAGCTACAACTAAATCTTGGGAAGCAAGCAACCTCATGCCTACAACATGTTTGATGAAATGCATCCAAGAAGCTTTCTTTTCGCAAACTGTGCGCACAGTAGTGAATAAAATAGGGAATCGAGTGGTCGGGTTCCTACAGTAATTTGATTAGTTTCTAAATTTGAGAAGCTCTTAATGAGTTTTAGGTCTTACCTTAGCAGCCAAACATTATGCCTCTCGTTAAATGCTTTGTTATGTTAGGACTGAAGTTAACTTCATGTAGGTTTTCAAGCCTTAAAAGAAGGAAAATGAAAACATTTAGAAACTGATCGCTTAATGGTTACTTCATCTAGCACAATTTTATAGGAATGTTTTTCCAATTGAATTTCTGCAGACAACCTGTTCTTTTCCCTAGCAAATGATATGCGCGCTATTGCTCCTAAAAAAAGTTTTAGATGGATCTAACCTGTTCGTATAAGTTTTGACAGAAATTCATGAGTTGCTTTCTTTAAGAAATCTAATCAATCATTTTCAAATTTTCGATTCCATCCTCCAATTGATTTAAAGTTTTAATTTTTAATATACAGCCATGGAAGTGTTGAACTTGCTTGTTTCATGAATTGAGAGCTTAATGAGTTCAAGGATGAAAGTTAAGGACAAGAGTCGTCAAAAGAAGAAGGAAGTGAAAGGGAAGCCTGGAAAGAAGAAGCTTGGCCAGCAAGCCACTGTCTTTGGAGAAATCGCTTGTCTCATTATATTTTTTGTCTCATGGTATTAGAGAGAAGCATTATTAATTAATTATTGCTTTTAATTGTGAAAACAGAGACATTCTAGGTTACTTCCGCAGCAATCAACTTCATGTAGGTCAAGGAAATTGGGAAAACATTTACTGTAGAAACTGATCGCTTAATGATTACTACGTCCAGCTAAAACAATTTTCAAAACCACATTGTGTGTTGAAAGTAAAGAATCTCTTTATTCTTGATATGCACGCTATTGTCGCCATTCTCATACAACTGAATTTCCCTTGACTTTACATATTCACATTGTGTATTCAAAGTTGAAACTTCTGTTCTGTGGACTTTTTATAGTCCATCTAATCTATGCTGATTGATTGAATATTTATATAATCCAATTCCAATTCCAATATGGAGATTGGCAATGGCAGGACTGAAAACGAGTGGTTGATTAGAGTGAAAGAAAAACAAAATAATGAAGTTTCCTAGAAAGAGTGAAGAGACTTGTTAAAGAGACTTAGCAACTAATCTATGCTGATTGATTGAATATTTATACTGTTCATTTTGGAAAATTTTTGTATCATTTATTTTCAACTGTCAGTCTAAAGTAAGACCGGGAAACAAAAAGATAAGCTTTTTGACCGACCATTTGCAAGTTAGCATGGATTAAAAAAAATTAAATAATTATTCATTAATTGTGATATCATGTTATACATTGAGGAAGGTGGCTATTTTATGTATAACATGGATATCATAATTGAATCATTTTTTTTTTATTTCCAATGCAAAACCTAAAAATATTATAAATAGACAATATATTAAAGGATTTTTGAATTTTTCTTTAAAAAAATAGTCGACTTTAATTGAAAAAAAAAGTCTCCCTCAAGTCGTCTCTACTCTCTTTTTTGGAAGTTGCTTTGATATAATTATTATGTATGAGAACTCTCTTTACTCTCTTTCTTGAAATATGGCGATCGATGGTTGGTCCCTTTATCCGTATTTCTTGTACAGTCGCTATTACTAGTATCAGTAATAATCAGTATAGTGGACTATATAATATAAGTATGATATTTATTCCTTCTTTATCGTTTTACTTTCACTCTTTATTTTGCTTTTGCTTTTTCTTGATAATCTGGACAAAGTTTAAAAATAAAATACTACCTCTATAGTTGACACTTCCCTTTTTTAGGTTCATTGTAAATTTGATTTATCTAGACAATAATGATGACTAGATACATCAATTTTTCAATCATCTATTTAAATACTGAGGGAGTAATTTTCTAGTCATTTTTGGTTAAAAAACAAATATTTTGTGCAGAATGGTCGAGTTACGGTTTAACCCTTCTCTTTTACAGTAAACTTTCGGTAGGACATGGACATAGTTGTCATTTGTCAACTTGGAGTAATGGAGTTGGCGTGGTGATGATAAAGGAGTCAGGAAAATGATACAGTATGTCACTTGAGTGCTTACTTATATAAGCTCTCCCTCCTTTTTAGTTCTAATTTCCATATTTCTCCAAATTCGAAGCCTTTTCAATTGTCTTATATCTTGCTTTTGCATTTCAGGTACGACTTGTTTTATTTAGTGACCATGATTTTACTTTTATTAAAAATCACTCCACTCCATCGCTAGTGCTTTTGAGATGAATAAACATGAATTTTTGACGTCTCTTTTGCAGTGATCAATGGCCGCCACGGCAAGGGACGATATATCATCATCTCGATGTGCTTACCATGTTTTCTTGAGTTTTCGAGGTACAGATACTCGTACGAACTTCACCGACCATCTTTACCATGCTTTGAAACGTGAAGGAGTTCATACTTATAGAGACGATGAAGAAATTGGTAGAGGGGAACCTATAAAGGGTGAACTTGAAAAAGCAATCAAACAATCAAAAGTTTTCGTCATAGTTATATCGGAAAATTACGCATCTTCAAGTTGGTGTCTTGAGGAGCTCGTCAGGATCTTGGAAAAACAGAGAGCAACTAAAAATACTGTTTTACCAGTTTTCTACCGTGTCGATCCGGCTGATGTTAGGTGGCAGCAGGGTACTTTTGAGAGAGCATTTGCTAAGCATGAGAAAAGATTGGAGGATGAGAAAGACAAGATTGATAAGTGGAGAGCTGCTCTTAAGGAAGTTGCAGATCTTTCAGGGATGGATTCAAATAATAGGTGATAAATTCATTATACAAACACTACATGTCATTTTAAAAGCATAATTTTCTTCATTTAGTTGAAATCTTAAGTTTGATTTGTAGGCATGAGGCTGACTTTATTCAGGATATAGTGAGAGAGGTTCAAAAGAAGTTAGAAAGACAGAAACTGAATGCTCCAACCCACATTGTCGGAAGAATTTCTATAACAGTACACATTAACAATTGGTTAAATGATGGCTCAAAACAAGCTGGAATTGCGATAATATATGGGATTGGTGGAATCGGGAAGACGACTCTTGCCAAGACTGTTTACAACCAGAACATTGAGAGATTTGATGGCGGTAGCTTTCTGGCAGATATTAGAGATGCAGCAAAGGAGACAAGTAGTTTGATTCGTATTCAAAAACAACTTCTTTCGGATATCTTAAAGAGACAAGTGGAAGTACATAGTGTAGACGGAGGAATACAGAAGATAAGAGATGTCATACACTGTAGAAAAGTCCTTGTCATTCTTGACGATGTTGATGAACAAAAGCAGTTAGAGCAAATCTTTGGAAGCCAACACCAGCTTTGTCCGGGCAGCAAGATTATCATCACAACTAGATATAAAATTATGCTAAGTACTTTGAGGTCTCATGAAGTCTCCGAATTTGAAGTGGAAGGATTAGGAGCTGAAGATTCGATGAAACTATTCAGTTGGAATGCCTTTGGCCAAGACCATCCTATCGAGGATTTCTCAAGTTGCTCAGAACGCGTCGTCTACCATTGTGGAGGGCTTCCATTAGCTCTTAAAGTTTTGGGGGCTTCCTTGTCAAACAAAAATATAGATGTATGGGAGAGTGCATTACAAAAATTAAAAGAAATTCCTGATAAGGAAACTCATGATGTTCTCAAAATAAGCTATGATTCTCTATCAGATGATCATGACAAAAGTATATTCCTGGACATTGCATGTTTTTATGTTGAGGAGGAGTACAATGATCACATGGTTGAAATTCTCGATGGTTGTGGTTACTACTCAAAAATAGGAATTGAAAATTTAGTTGAAAGATGTCTGTTGAGAATTGATGGAGGTTGGCTCTCTATGCATAACCTAATCAGAGACATGGGGAGAGAAATTGTTCGTCAAGAATCACTTCATGACCTTGGAAAACGTAGCAGGATATGGAATGATAAGGAATCATATGCTTTACTTAAAGAAAGAAGTGTAAGAACTACAACTCATTCCACATGTGATGAACTTCGTCGCAAGAAAATATCTAACTGTATATCATTATTGTTTTGCAGGGCACTAAAAGAGTGATTGGTATCAATTGTGTTGAATGACAGATTTGGAAGTGAGTGATGAATATTAACATTCAACGATTCCTTTATGAAAATATGGAAGCATCCGCTTGGAAAACGTAGAAGGATATGGAATGATATGGAAGAATCTGCTTTACTGAAAGAAAGAACTGTAAGGACTACTACTCAGTACTCTTGTCTTTTCTTCGTTGAAGGCAGATAAATCTGGAGAAGTAACTGTAAGTATGAATGAATTTTGTTGAATGTCATATTTAGAAGTGAGCGATGAATATTAACATTTAACGATTCCTTTATGTAAATAGAGAAATGTAGACGCTGATACATTCACAGGGCTTCAAAACGTAAAGCTGCTTATGCTGAATTATGGCAACCTTATTGGGAATCACAAAAACTTCCCCAAGAATCTGATATGGCTTTGTTGGCATGGATTTCCAATGAAATGCATACCCCCAGATTTTTGTTTGGAGAAGGTGGTTTCTCTCGATGTATCTTACAGCAAAATCAAACGTCTTTGGGAAGGAGCAATGGTATAATATTAGTAGTTTAATTTAAATTCTTGTAGTATCTTGTGTCACTGTAGGTAATGATTAACTTTTATCTTTAAGCAGAGCCTTCCATCTTTGAAGTTTCTTTATGCAAGCCATTGCCACCAACTCGTTACTATCCCAAACTTTTCTGGTACGCCTTTTCTAAAGAGTTTGATAATGGAAGATTGTACAAAACTGGTTACGCTCGATGCCTTCGTTGGACGTTTAGATAGGCTTGAGATTTTAAATCTCAATTGCTGCAAAAACCTGAAGAAGCTTCCATGGAACATCAATGTGTTAAAATCTCTTCAAGAACTTCACTTATCGGGTTGTTCAGCTCTTGTCGAGTTACCTGAGGCTTTAGCGAAAATGGAATCATTAAAAGTGCTTGATCTAGATGGATTCGGCTCTAATCAATTTTCCCCCAGTGATAGAAACTCAGAGGGAGTACTCAGTCTATCGCTAAATACATTTAGATCTACATATTCAAATATAAGATTCGGCTCTAATCAATTTTCCCCCAGTGATAGAAACTCAGAGGGAGTACTCAGTCTATCGCTAAATACATTTAGATCTACATATTCAAATATAAGATCTTGGCTGTCACCTAGAAAAAATCCTCTTGATTTATTCCCTTCTTCTCTTACTCATTTGACACTTCGAAACTGCAATTTATCTGATGATGATATTTCTTTGGGTCTTTTTAGCCTCGGTAGTTTAAAACTCTTGAATTTATCTGATAACCCATTTTGCAGTATTCCCGCTGATATAAGTAACCTTACCAAGCTCAAGGAACTTGTTTTAGATAATTGCACAAGACTCAAAGTTATTCAGAAGCTTCCAAGTAGTTTGAAAGTCCTTGAATTGAGAGAATGTACATCAGTGGAAAAAATCCCAAATTTCATGAAGCAGTATCAATATCGGGATCCAGATCTCTTTCAAAGTGATTTGTACAACACAGTTTCATTGGTGGAGATTGAAGGCAGGTTTAAGTTAGACACAATAGGACATGTAGATTCACACGTTATAGAAAGTTTGGGACTGTACAGATCAGAATGTTTGGAACGGATGAAGGTCAATCTAAAAAAAGTATTTACGGTCGTACACGTATACACAACACTCCACTCAAGGTAATCTTAATTTTCTTGGTGAATTAGTTAAACATTTGTATTTTTTTTTTATGTAAACATTTGTATTTATTTATTTCATTTAATTGTTTGCATAATATTAATTGCAGGTAATGTATGAATTTAACATATGTAACATTTTCCTCCCAATGATCAGTAAGGTTCCAAACTGTTACACAATCCATGAGGGGAACTCCATGTCATTTGTGGTGCCATCAAAACCTGATTTCAAGATACGTGCCTTGAATATCTGGATGGGAATAGTCCAACCCCACATTACAGCCAAATTAGTATATTCAATAGGAGCAACAGAATGAGGTGGCATTATTTCCCCTTGTATGAGAGCTTTACAGAAGATGGGAATGAAGATGAGAATCTTTCTACATTATGGTTAAGTTACTGGAACATTGGGGATAAACATATTGATGCCGGAGACGAAATCGAAATCCGAATAGATAACGTTTTTGACGATTACAAAGTCAAATTAAGCGGGTGGAAGTTGGTATGGGAAGCTGATGAAGATAGAAATCCCCAACTAAACATCACTTGGCCTTGGCCTCTATCTATGGGTTTCCAGTTGCCATATCGCAGTTGGTGAGTGTTATGTTATGACACTATTAGCTTATCTTATAGTTGACACTAAATATGTCCATTGTTTTGAGACACTAAAATATGTGGAGTAATTACCAATTTCCTTATTTTCTCTCATTGAGTAGCTTCATCACAAAATAATTCAAAACGTAATTACCAATCATCTGTATGAGCTGTATTACAATGATCTGTAAAGGCAAGACTTGCAACCCAAATTTACATATAGAAAGCTAAGAGAAGTTCTAAAGCTAAAAACCTACCCATAAACCATATTGTCACCGGAAAACCTTTGTCCGTCGCCGTGACTGAGCCGAGCAACCCAAACTGACGGAACCAGAATCATTGCTCAACGAGAAGAAGATAAAGGAGCACCGGTTACCTTAAATCGAACGAGACTCTCTGCCGCCGTGAACCATAGACGCCGACTGAGCCAATTGAGTCCGAAACTGACGCCAAGACGAGGAGAGCAGCGAGCTGTGCCATCGTGGACGCGGGAAGAGTCGACGTCCGTCCGTTCAGCCGTAAACCACCGCCACTGACTCTTCAAATCGTTGGTAAGCCATCGAAAAAAACCTCCGTTCCCTTTGAAAATTACACTAAAATGAACACTAGGAACCCAGGAACAACATATTAAAAGATTAGAGTAAGATAACAATTTTTTAAAAATCAAAAACTGAACCTTTAGAGCTCAGATCCGGCCAAACGGCCGTGATTTTGGACAAACCGACCCCATAATCGTAATCACCTTGCAAAAACCTTTAAAACCATGTCGGAATTTCTCGTAAACGGCGACGGAGGAGGGCGGCACCGCCACCGGCCGAAATCAAGTTTTTATAGTCGATTGTTGGTTTAAATGACTATTTCGCCCTCAAGTATTTAAAGTAATTACAAAAATACCTTCTATCTCTGAAATAGTTTAAGGGTAATTATGTCTTTTCTGTATACCGAACCTGTTTAAAGTCAGTCCGAACCTAGTTTGTATTTCGATCCTAAAATAACTAAAAGTCAGTCCGAACCTATTTGGACAATCAGTATACTGAGACTTTTCTTTTTGATCTCTTTTCACGACTCCGGTGCTATTTCATCAGTTTCCAGAAGAGAGATTGGTAGTCAAAGATCTCCGAAACACTTGTTCAGTGATTCGGCTCCTGATGGAATCAAAGCATATTTATCTTAATAAGAGAAGTCAGTGGTTCGGAAGTAAATTCTACTGAAACCGCTTAAAAAGACTCAGCGATAGGGTAGGGCGTAGTGACTACTAAGATGAAAGCTTCGGAGGAAGCATGGTATTAAACGAGGTTAGAAGCGGGTTATTAGCTTCATATTCCTTCAGTCATCGCCCATGTCTTATTCTTTATGGTTTAGTTTGTTCCACCTTCTTGGAATGTGGAGGCACTCTTGGGTATCCCAATTATAAGAGATGTTTATTAACTTTTAGTGCTTGTAAAGCCGGATTCTTTCATAGCTGTTTAAAGTCAGTCCGAACCTGTTTAAAGCCGGATTCCTTCAAACCTGTTTAAAGTCAGTCCGAACCTGTTTAAACGAGATGTAACATTGGTATGATAGATTTGGGATCACTTCATACTTGGAAATTCTCTCCCCGGATCGCCCTAGTTCCAGACTTTCAAATTCTGAAGAATTCGTTAGAGCATTCCATGCTGCACTGGAGGAATATGACCTTAGTGCACAGAAAGATCGTCAATAAGCTGTGGTCTTGTAGAGATTGTCGTAGATAAATGGTAAGAAGGAAGTGGCAGCAGTGCAAGAATACGCTAATAAGCTGTTTGTTTGCAAGTATTCGTAGCCCGAGCGGTTCGAAGGGGAAGAAAGCCAATAACTCTGGAATTAAAGGCCAAGGAGATGGGAAGAAGGACTGCGCCCCAGGTAAGGGGGGGTGAGTCTAGAACAAAAAATTCAATAGAGGCATCGCGAGATGAGACTTCAAGCTATAGAAGAAATGAAACTTAAGAAGGAGTATACATGGTCGCTGCATCCTTCCTCTTGAAAGAGTTGGATTTGGTTACTTGTTGGACTAAGCTGGGGTAGGTGCATGAAAGGTGAGAGACAGGAAAGAAAGGAAGCAGGCCGGCTTGCGAGCGATGAAAAAACCTGCCCTCCTATGAATGTAAAATTTCACCATGCCTTAATTGAATAGCGGATGAAAACGAGACTCAGTGGCCTTCGAGGGCTAGCTCCTTAACATCCGAAGTAGAATGACGTAAAGGATGGGTAAAGGGAGATTGGCTACCCCACCACAACCTATGTAGGCGCGTCCGATTGATGGGACGTCTTTCCTCTTAGTTACCTTCTTCAAGGTCACCGAGAAAGACATTGCTTTTGAATCAACGAAGCACTCTGTCGGCGGAGAAGTTGAATTTCATAAGAGAAGCAAGGTCCACAGAAGGAAGGTAGTGCTCGACCGGAAGGGACAGGATGGGAAGTAGGATTCTGATTTGAAGGTGAATCACACAGCTTGAAGCAGTATAAATAGAAGACAAAGAAGACAAACCATTCAAGCACTTTTCACCTTCTCCTTGAGCATAAACGAGAGCACTTATCAAACTTAGGAGAGTTATTTAATACAGTGCATTGCTGTCGCAACACCTGTGATCTGAAAGAGGGTTACAGCAAGCCCTTGCCCGATTGGTAAGGCACGTCGTGTAAGTCCTAGACTGTGTTAGTTTAGGCTATGTGAGGTAAAGAGCGAAGAATACACTTAGAAAAGTAGGGAGTCGGTTATAGATGAGCGAGTTGTAAC